>NC_041220.1:24159882-24194258 GCF_002837175.3 Physeter macrocephalus | reverse complement strand
TTTCTCATTCTGAGGGTTGTCTTTTTGTCTTGTTTATGTTTTCCTTTGCTGTGCAAAAGCTTTTAAGTTTCATTAGGTCCCATTTGTTTATTTCTGTTTTTATTTCCATTTCTCTAAGAGGTGGGTCAGATAGGATCTTGCTGTGAGTCATGTCATAGAGTGTTCTGCCTATGTTTTCCTCTAAGAGTTGTATAGTGTCTGGCCTTATATTTAGGTCTTTAATCCATTTTGAATTTATTTTTGTGTATGGTATTAATTTCCTTCTTTTACATGTAGCTGTCCAGTTTTCCCAGCACCACTTATTGAAGAGGCTGTATTTTCTCCATTGTATATTCTTGCCTCCTTTGCTGAAAATCTTTTGATATAGTTGAGACAATAACCATGGGGGTGAACATTCAGTATTGGTACCATAGTAGTTTCACAGGACCTCGACAGAGAGTCATTTCGAGAGGAACTTGGTGGTAAATATCCACCCATGTAGGGTTTATTAGTTTTTGGTAGGTATGAGTTTTAACTTGACTTTTAGAGGCATAAGGACCTCAGTATTGAAACATTGGCCATTAAACATTAAAAAGTCCTTAAAGAGAGATTTTGATCCATTTGTTTCGAAGGTCTAGAGTGGTACTGTCTAGTATTAATATAATGCAAGCCACAAAAGCAATTTTTAATTCTCAATAGCCACACTAAAATAAAAATAATAAGTTGGTCAAGTTCATTTTAATAATATTTTTATTTAACCCAATATATCCAAAATATTTTATTCTTTTTTTATACTAACTCTTCAAAACCTGGTGTGTATTTTATGCTTAGAGCACATCTCAGTTTAGACTAGCCCCATTTCAAGTACTCAGAAGCACGTGTGGCCAGTGCCTACCATATTGGAGAACACAGATTTAGAATGCTAGTAATTTAGGGCTACAAGAACCTTAAAAAAAACAAACAAAAAAAACCCCTAAAGGTCATTTAATCGTTACCATGATAAACTTTTGATTTTCACCATATGAAAACTGTGACCCAGAGGAATAAGTGGCTAACTCAGATCTGACAGTAAGTTCTCTTTTCAGAATACAAGATTGCCCCATAATTTTTCCATTTATTGGACATCTTGAGTTACCATCAGGCATATCACCATTAGTGGTCTAAGTGAAGTATATTGGAAGGCCTCATAAAATTTTGCTAGCAGTTCAAAAACATTTAAGACATGAGCCTTTTTTGAGCCCATAAAAAGAACCAAATCAAAAATGGATCCTATTTCTTGCAATGAAATGATTGTTTGATTTTCTGTTAGATTCCTTATTTTGAAAAGTGGCTATGTACTTCATCCATCTTAGTAAAGCCCAGATGACAAATGAAAAGGCGTAGTTTATGGGTTAAAACACAACCAAAAATGAAATAGGAAATTAAAGTCTGTATCCATATAATTCATAATCCCAGACAGTTTTGGCTAAAATAGACTCAGAGTGTTTAGGTTCATAGCAGGCATTCAGTAGATGTTCACGGAATGACTTGAGATAAAAGTGTTTGATCTAAGTTTCAATAGGGAGCTTCTGTTCACAACAGAAGGAAAAATGCCAGGTAATTTCAAAGGAAGGTCTTGGTAAAGATGAAGAGACGAGGCATGAGACCACATCTATAGTTTGAAGACTGATACTATATATCAATATGGCTAAAGACATCAGTCTCTTAGTACAGAAACTGAATTTTTCTCACAAAATACTTTTCCTAGACCATTTATTTCATTTTTAATGAAGTATAGTTGATTTACAATGTCTCAGGTGTACGGCAAAGTGATTCCATTTTATATATACGTATAAACATATACATATATATACATATATATATTCTTCAGATTCTTTTCCATTATAGGTTATTACAAGGTATTGAATATAGTTCCCTGTGCTTTACAGTAGGTCCTCATTGTTTGTCTATTTTATATATAGTAGTGTGTATATGTTAATCCCAAATTCCCAGTTTATCCCTCCCCCCCTTCCCCTTCTGTAACCATAAGTTTGTTTTCTATGTCTGTGAGTCTATTTCTGTTTTGTAAATAAGTTCACTTGTGTCATTTTTTCTAGATTCCACATAAAAGTGATATTTTCTGATATTTTATTTCTGATTAGTTTTATTTATTGGGATTTCACAGAATATTCCAAGCACAGTCATTCTGATTAGATGTTAATGGTTTATACCACTAACTAAATGGCTGTAGATTCCTTAAGGGGAAAATTCTTTCCTCTGTACAGGTTTGTACATTGCCTAGTGCCCCAACTCAAATAAATAATTAATAACTGAACAAACACGGATGCATGAATAAATGAGTGAACAGATTCAAGTTCTTATCAATGTTATTGTAACCATTTCTCTAATGCTATTGAAAAAAATGCAGATGGTGAAAGAAGTATAGTTGGGATACGATATTGCTACAAATCACAAATAACCCATTGGAGGTTGGACCTGAAGTTTTTCTAGCTTATCCTTTCCTACCTCACATCTCTGCAGATCCAGGAAATTACTAGAAAATGAAGAAGTAACAGTAGGTAACAAATACATAACACCAACTCTGTACCAGGCACCCTTTTATGTTGTTTACATGTATTAGCTCACAACAACCCTATGAGGTAAGTGTTATTTTTAACTTCATTTTCCTGATGCAGAAACAGCAGCACTGAGAGATTAAAGTAACTGACCTGAGGTCATAAGCTAGTGACAGGTGGAGCTGGAATTCGAAGGAGCAGCTAGCTGGCTCAACGACGCCATGCATAGCTATGCTCAGAAGATGAAAAAGGGGAGAAAACGCACACAGTTCTCATTTCATTTTTTTCCTCTTTTCCTCCATTTTTCTAAATCTCTGAAAGACCAAAACTGTGTTTAGTTTCAGCTTGCATTCTCATCCCTACCTCCGTTTTCCTTTCCTGGCAAACAGTCTTGCTGTATAGTCGATCAAATGCACGTAAAAGTCATTTCAGCACTCAAGGGGAAACAGCATAGAACAGATTGCCCTGAGAGTAAAGATGGAAAAATCTGGCATTAAAGGATCATCTTCAGCTCCCAAGAAAAGAAAAAAAGAAAAACGTTTACAAAGGAAAGGAAATGCAAACTGGCAGGCAGTCTGACATTTGGGAGAAAGACGTTCTCGTTCTCGTATGCATATCTTTAATGTTTCTGACGTTCTGAGGCTTTTATAACCTCACACGGCAGCCCCAGATCACGGTGTTTCTGCTCCACGTTGGTGCAAGGGGTCATTTGTATGCATGCCCTGATGTCACTCACCCAACTTCATCTGCCCGCCCAATTGCACCAAAACCATACTCTGCCTTCTGACTCCCCAAGCCCAGGCTGCAGCTGGTTGGATTGGCTTCAGCAGGGAAAGAAGTTTCTTAGGACCAAAGGAAAACACAGCTGAACAAACAGCCCGATGTGTTTGGAAACTCCAGACAGAAGCTAGAGAAAGACACAAAAGGAGAAGACTCTATCACTCCTTCCCCCAAAACATCCCGCGCCACTCCACACCTTCTCAAGAGGGTCTGAAACCTTCCCTTTGTTTCCCAAGGAAAGTCACTGACCCGTTTCCTTTATTGAGTCACCACACAAGTCCTCTAGTGCTGCGTCTAGATTGTGACCCCCTTGCTGCTCCTTCCACCTCAAACTGGAAGGAACCAGCAGTCAGCCCATGGGGTGGAGAGTAGGGGGAACTAGAAAGGGGGGAGATGGGCAGAGTCAGGGCCTCCGAGATCTGCCCCAGTACGTTCTGAGGAGCACATGGCATAATGTGTTTGGCCAGGAGACCCGGTCTTCAGACGTCACAGAAGGAAGCAGTACCCATGAATTGTTATGTAGGCTAATAGGCTCAAACTCAGCCAGTTGAATTGAAACGTGGTGTAGGTTTCCTCTGGGAAACTTCCCATCCACTCTGAACCTTTCGGGGAGTATCATGGATTTAATGTGTTGAGCCAACATGATTTGTGATGTGTGTAAAATGCATCTTGCTCTCTGCTGCTCTGCCTGAACTGCCTAGAGTGGGTGTAACAGCCCCCTGCCTGGGGATGACACTTGCAGCAGGAATTTTCTGCTCACTCTTAGGGAACGGACAGTTCCAAGAGTCCCTTTAGGTTCCAAACACCGACAAAAGGATTTTATTTTTCTCTGCAGAGCCCTTCTCTCTTGTAATCCCCATTCACTCAGGACAGATGGGCCTCCCTGGCTTTACTCACGAGGCCTCCTGCAGCCTTCACGCTCTCTGCCCGGGTGCTCTTACCGCCCCAGGAGGTCTTTGTGGATAGGGCCCAAGTGGAGCCCCGTCTTGCTCGCTCCCCACGCGGCCGCCTCTGGGACCCTCACACATCACCTGCCCTGACACCCCTCTCCGGTACAGCAGCTGTTTCCAGCCTCTGACCCCACGCAGGCCATCGGCCGCCTCCCTTCAGACTCCAGGCAGGCAGGAGACCTGAGTCCCCAGCCTGCTTTAGCTTTTCTAAGGCCCGAGTCTCCTCTCTCTGAGTCCCACCTACAGGGGGCGTAGTTCAGAATCTCCTTGGTGATGGAGGGGGAGGGGTTTCCCTTGCAGGAACCCCTCCCTGGGCTTGGGTTTGGGAGATAGCCCTTCCCCACCCCTTCTTCTAGAGGAATGGGATTCAGCGTGACAATACTCTCTCCACAGACAAGCTCCTTTCCAATTTCCCCACCTTCCCCTCCCTCTCTCCCCTTGTTACTGTCATTAACTGGGTAATGGGGTCCAGAATCATAGAACAGGTACCCTTCACATCCGCTCTACCCAGCAGTGGGATGTCGGGCACAGGGTTGGGGGGAGATGGGAGAGGCCATCTCAGACTTCTTTGCTGCCCATAGCTCTTCAGTAGAAACTGAGGCAGGAAGAGTCCCATGAATGAAAAAGAAGTAGTTCATGAATGTCTTGATGGGCTTCACCAGAGGACACCTTCCTAGCTGATATGGCAACTAAACTACGGTCCCTTTTCAGAGACCCTAGAGACAAGTCAGCCTTTTTGGAGAAAAAAAATATATATATGCTCGCACTCTTCAAAATGCACTCATGAGACAAAAGTAATTGTTAAAGCACAGCTGAAACTGCAGCCCAGCAAAAAAAAAAAAAAAAAAGGAAAAGTCATTTTCAGCAAAAAGTCATTCACTGCGATCACCAGGAGCTCTCCAGGGACACAGACTAGACACTAATTACGGAAAAAACTTCCAAAGAGTTCATTCAGAGACTTGTGTATAGCAGTTTCTGGAGTGACCCGCTTTCTCTTCTTTGAGGACCTCAGTAGGAACATCTCTGGCGAGTCTTCATTCCTGAAAACACAGTCTCTTAAAATTAGGCCAGAAGTGACATCCGTTCTTTTCTTTTTTTAAGTTCTGTGTTTATTAGTTAGGGAGCCATTGAGGAAGCATTCAGCGTATCTATATTCAAAGGTTTTAAATTGCCACTAGGCTTGCTCCAGTCGCAAGCTGAATATGAACACGAGAGAGAGAGTGTGTGTGTGTGTGTGTGTGTGTGTATTCAGGGCTTTTCCAGGGAACCTGAGTCTGAACCTCTGGGTCAAAGCAACTGAGAGAAAAAGGGAGGGTTGGCATGAACATCCCATATCTGTTCCAAATGTTCCTTTACATTTGCAAAGCAGCAGTCTCCAGGTTTTAATGTGACTGCAAAATATACCGGTGCATCCAGAAATAAACACCTCTACAGAAAGCATTCCAGCGTATATAAGAAAGGACAAGAGTGAGTAGCCACATCTGCTTTTTTGACTTGCATCAAAGCCTGAACTGGCAAAGTAGCTCCCCTCTGGATAAATATGCTGGCTGGAACTAGCAACAAGAATGATCTCCCTTGGTGCCCATAAGATTCACATTAGCCCTGGAAAAATGATTGCTTTGATTTGTGAACCTCTTCCATCGTGGCAGACAACAGAATCGGCCAACCAATTAAGATTTTAGATTCCACTGTCATGCGTCCTTCAGGAAATATTTCAGCCACGGTGAATTACTTCCACACAAAATGAAGCGTTTGAAGATGGTGATACTGCTTCTCCACAATCGTCTCCGTAGCTCGTCATGTGCCAGGTCCCTTCAGTCACATACCCGCCTTGTTTCTGAGCCTTCCAGCTCACCAGCTCGACGATGGCTTCAGGAGAGGAACAGCTGTTCTGAAGAGCAAAGATCTTTGTGATAAGCACTTGCCTTCATCATCAACTGTCCCGGATGGCAACCAGTCAATCCACAAGCCACTGGATTTTTTTGCGATAACATTCCTCCTCAATTAAAAGCACTCACCAATCTCAGAAAGCTCACTCGGGGCCAGACTCCCAGGGTTTTCCTGTCCTGTGTGTCTGGTGCCTTTGACAAGGGAGTGTTGAGTATCTGCAGATGCACAGACTGCCTGTGAGAGAGCTCATCAATTTAGACCGCAGATAGATTGCCAGTGGGAGCACTCAGCCTGGGCATGACACCACGCCATCCACTCGGAAGAAACTTGTCCTCCTGAAATGAAGTGGCCCAGCCAAGCAGACAAAATCCATCCATTGTGGGAGATTGTCTCAGATGTCCTGAGTTACGCACTGATAGCACCATCTCCAGTCTGATTCTCCCCAATGCTGTCTCGCTTTTGGTAAGCCTTCCAAAAGTGGGCTAGGGAAAGGGCTGTTGAGCAGACCTGCGTTTTGCCAGATATTGACACACCGAGCATGGATCTCAGCAGGGAGGTGGCAGCTGACGGCAAGAAACATAACTGGCAGGTCAGCCCTTTTTCGGTGTTGGAACAGCATCCATCTAAAGCACATGGGGTGAGGAGGCGAGGGAAGGGCCATCATTCGGAGATTAAGATAGCAGGGAACAGCTGAAAATGTCCTTTGGCTGACATAAGAATTGGCTCTGAAAATTCAGAGAGTCAGGGTTCCATAAGTCAAAATATTTCAGAAATGAAATTCAGTGGTTCAGAATAATAATTTTAAAAAAAGTGTAACTATCAGAACATCACTGGAGCTACATGAGGAAAGATGGTATACTGGAAACACCACTAGCCAGAAACAAAAAAGTGGCGCCTTAGGTGTGATTTGGCCTCCAGTTAGCTGTGTGACCTTGGGCAAGTCACTCACCCTCTCTGTATTTTCATTTCGTCAGTTATCGAATGAATGAGACACTTGTACCAGCAGTTGGTTTCTAAGATCCTTTCCAGTTCCTTCATTAGACTCTCTCTCGGTGTCCTTCCAAGTCTCACCAGGAAAGCCTCAATTAAGACCTTGCATCCTCACTTAAAACCCTTCCTGATACCCCTCTCCTTCCAGCACCACGAAGCCACCCTAGGAAGGAGCTGTGTCCTCGGCTCTCTCCCCACTGCTGTGTCCTCTGAGACTCTAGAGGGTCGCTATGAGACTGCAGCGTCTGCCCAGTCTCTTATCTTACAGATCAGATTTTATGTACATCTTCATCTAAAATGAATGGGAAAGAAGACAAGAGGGTGTAGCTGGCTGGAAGAACAGCACAACTCTAGCCCAGAATCCTCCTAGGATTCCCATGTGCAGTGGACCCTGTACTCAGACTATCACAGCCTCCTGCTCGCAGAAGGCTCTTAAGCAGTACTTACCTGGGCTGCCTAGATGCTGGCTATGCCCAGACTCAGACCTATTCATTTTCTTTGTTCTTAAAAACAGTATTAATAACAGTTACCATTCATTGAGTGCAAACTTTGTGCTCAGCACCATATATGTACTCTACATAGAGTGTCTTATTTGACCATATTAATAACCTCATGAGATTGTCATCCGCATTCTATAGATAAGGAAATAGATTCCAAAGGTAAAATAACATGCCCTAGATAAGTTGTTTTTCAAACTGTGGGTCGTTGAATGAATCTAGCGAGTCCTGACCAGTATTTTTCAAATGACACAAAATAAAATACATCTGAAATCCAAATACACACACACGCACACACACATACACACACACACACACACACACACACACAGCCTTTAATGTTGATTTTAACAATAATAGTTATTATTGATGCCATCAAGGAAGAAATGTGTCATGTAAACCAAAATATTATGCAGAGCAACTCTTTTATTGTTTTAATATTGAACCTAGACAATTGGCAAGCAGTACTTAGAAAAAAATATTGTATTTCTTCAGTAGATAGTGGTGTAGGTGCTTATGTGTCTGTGTTTATGTATTCATATGGATGTGAATACACAGTTTGATATTTAGTCCCAAATCTACACATAGGATTTTTTTTTGCATGTTTATAATGCTTTTTTTTTTTTTATAGTAAATACCACATTTGTTGTCTCATTTTCTCTTCTCAGGGAATTAGTATTTTTTTAAAAAAGACATCATTTGGAATAGACATTATCTCCATTTTACAGATGAGGGTATTGAGGCACAAGTACCACATTCAGAGTTGTTGCTCTGAAATTCAGGAAGAAAACCCCTCTCACTGGACTCCATTTCCAGGGTAGCCTACACTGTATGTGAATCCATTCATGTACCTGTCCCATCGTTTTAAAGGAAATTAGTAATCATCTAAGAATAGCTCCAGTTCATCTAAATATTTTAGAAGTTAGCTCTGTTTTACACGTCACTAAAATATTTAGGCTCCAGATGCTTTATTAAGGATTTAGTTGAACTGTTTAACAAGTTGAACACTAAAAAGCAAATTTCTCTCTTTCTTAACGACTCTGAAATTATGACGCAGAAACATGTTGTGTAAAGAACATTTAATAATTCATGTCCATCCATCATTAAAGCAGCAGGAATAAAAAATCTTAATGTCATCTTTCAAGGATTTGAGGCTTTCTCTCTTCTGGCAGAAAGAAATACCTTAAATTCATTGATTGATCATTCTTCCTAAGATCCCAAAGCATACTTCACCCATAACATCTTGTTCTGTCTTCCTCACATTCCTGCACAGTAGAAACAAACAGTAACATCTATCCCAAAACGAAAAACTGAAGCAGAGGGGCTAAATCAAGTTCTTGCCCCAGCCCAATTGTCTTTCCGGTGTTCCACCACGTGTTTAAACTGGTTCCCTATAAAGAAATGCCAGAAAAGCTCACTTGTTCCAAGTTAATAGTACAGAGTCAGAAATTGAATCAAAGCATGCCCATATGAGAATGATTTTTAAATCAAGGGCATCAGGACTGGTCTTCTTGGTAAACGAATCATCTAGAATCAGCTCAAGATTTCTGGCTATACATGGCAGATTGAGCCCACAGGTTTATCTCTGCTACCCCACAAAGTCCCACCAAAGGGTTCATGAAGGGTATAAACCTACATGGACACTAAGAATAAAGAAAAGATTACAGCAGACAATATGTCAACAAATTTTGGAAGACAAATGAGTGGAAGTTCATTTAGTGAAGCGGAGAAAGGTGAAATCTGAGTGCCTTCTTAGTTTGGAGCCAATGAGAAGCTAGCAGTTTTGCAGCTAGCTCAGAGTATAGGACACCAGATACGTAGGAAGGCTGTAGCATGCAGTGGTGCTCAAAAGATCAGGTGAAAGACTATGTAAAGAGCGTTTAGCTCCCCCATCCTGAGCCACCTGTAGTTGCCTCAGGCCCTTACTGAGGTCCCTTCCCTAGTTCGCAAGCCAACTTAGGCATGCACGCTTAATCATAATGTCTCATTGCAAATATGAATGGAGGGCAAAGATGGCTAGAGAACTGCAAGAAGCCACAAAATCTAAGAGAGAGAAAGAACATAACAGATAAAAATAAACTCCAAGGAAACAAGATAATTCAGATCACAGAATTCTATAAACTACCATTTGTATTCTGATGGAAATATGTGATAATATTGCATCCATGGAAAAGAAACAGATGATAGCAATTTTCTGAGAATGAGAAAGAGCTCTTGGAAATTAAAAAATAGAGGGCTTCCCTGGCGGCGCAGTGGTTGGGGGTCCGCCTGCCGATGCGGGGGACGCGGGTTCGTGCCCCGGTCCGGGAGGATCCCACATGCCGCGCTCCCAAAAAAAAAAAAAAAAAAAAAAAAAAAAAATAGAGCACAGTGAAATAGAGCACAGTGAAAATTCCCATATTGAAAGATACAGTAGCATTTGTTGTTAAAGTATGTTCTTGCTGTGAAATAAAAAATGGAAAAAAATTAATTTTATTTTAAAATTAAGTTTAAAAATAAGGAAAAACAAAAAGGGTCAATTTACATGCCATTGAAGAATTAATCTACTTATTTAACACACTCTTTGCATTAACATCCCTCCCCCAAAATGTCTTTTTACTGTGGTGAAGAATTATGGCCTCGCGTGGCATACTTGACTTCAGAAAATGTTTGGTACCAAACTTGTAAGAGCATTTCCTTTTTGCATGCTACATTTGTGTTATATTTTCAATATATCAGTTCATAGGTTTATTTTATAAATTAGTGACTTCAGTTTTTATAGAGAAGTCATTCTCCAGTGTTCAAGCTAACAAACTTGGGGTTATCTCTATTCTTTTCACTCTATTGCCTTTCATAGTCAAATAATCACCAACCCATGTTCATTCTGCCTTTTAAATCTTTCTCCATGTGCCATTTCCCTCTGCGCGGCTATAATACAGACCTTAGCACCTCTGACTATAGTTGTTTTTTTAATTTATGGCTGTGTTGGGTCTTCGTTTCTGTGTGAGGGCTTTCTCTCACCTCTGAATATAGTTATTTTTTTTGTTTTTTTGTTTTTTTAATTTATGGCTGTGTTGGGTCTTCGTTTCTGTGCGAGGGCTTTCTCTAGTAGCGGCGAGCGGGGGCCACTCTTCATCGCGGTGCGCGGGCCTCTCACTATCGCAGCCTCTCTTGTTGCGGAGCACAGGCTCCAGACGCGCAGGCTCAGTAGTTGTGGCTCACGGGCTTAGTTGCTCCGCAGCATGTGGGATCTTCCCGGACCGGGGCTCGAACCCGTGTCCCCTGCATCGGCAGGCCGATTCTCAACCACTGCACCACCAGGGAAGCCCTGACCTTGGTTTTTGCCATGGCTGCCGTTTCCCTCTCCCTGTTTCTAGTCTTCCCATCCTCCAGTCTGTCCTCATCCTGCTGCCTAGATAATCATCTGTAGAAGTCCTCTTGCTGTTTTGCTCAAAACATTTTTATCCCCTATGGGTTAAAATCTCAAGCTGGCTAATCTAAACAAATCATTAAGCATTTGGCCTCTGCATATCTCTCCATGATTTTTCGCCACGCCCAGCTGGCAAGCTTTGTAGGGAAGCATTTCTAAACCACTAGTGGTTCCAGACACAGCCCCCAACTCTTCTCCCTTCTTCTGCCAAGTCTTTCACATCCTTCAAGCACATCTCATCTGTGGTATTCTCTGAGATGCCTTCTCTGCTACTCTGAGCAGAACTGGTGATCCTTCTAGAATTATCTCCTTTCAAACAATTCTCTCTAATTATTTCCTGAGAAAGCATCTGTCGCCCCACTAAACTTGTAGGTCCTTAAAGGGCTTGGACTGTGGCTTTTCACTTTCACGTTCTGAAGCACAGCACAGGTTATGGCTACAGTTAGTCTCAGTAACATTAGTAGAATAAATGAATGAGTAGGCTGAATTTTAAAGGAAACCAACAATAGCAGTAGTTCGAAGTAGAAGAGACTGTGTTCCAATATGTATCTGTGTATGGTCTGCTAATGAAAAGAATGGGTATATATTCTCCCGAGGACACTCAGGCTGGACCATGGCACCAGCAGACGGGCTATAGCCAGTTCCTCTGGGACAACACTGTGACCCTTGCCCCTTGTGACAGGAGCACAAATGCTGAACTGGTCCCCCATCACAAGGAAGGAGGGAGACTAATGCCCTGTAGAAATGGGTTGATGATTTATTATTTATCATTATTGATATGGGACTACACAGCCCAAATGAGGGATTGAAAGCAGGATAGAGAGACGAAGTGACAGAAATTGCAGCAAAGGGAAATATGATGGGGAAAGGTTCTACTGCCTGACTGTACATCCATTTCTGCAAATGCCCTGGGAATGTCATCAAACCGAGTGCCCAGAAGCCAGTGCAGCTCAAATGAAGCTCTTCATTTTTTGTTTTACACCATCAGCACTCTTCTTCCTATTTTATATTAACCCGTGATGAGTGAAGATGACCCTCCTGAGAGGAAATCTAGACTTGGGGAAACCAGTTGTCTTTGGCATCGGGCAGACGTGGGCTCAGATCCTGGCTGGCCACTGACTGAGTAGCTGTGGTCAATGAATAACATCCCTGGGCCTCAATTTCCTCAACTTTAAAATTGTCCAGGGACTTCCCTGGCGGTCCATGGTTAAGATTCCACTTCTGCTGGTTGGGGAACTAAGATACCGCATGCTGCATGGCGTGGCCAAAAAAAAAAAATTGTCCAAAGAAAATGTACCTTGCGAGTTTGTTGCAAGCATGAAATGAATCAATGTGTAGACTGACTCAGAGCCTGGCACTCAATCAATCATGAACGTTACCTCTCTCCCCACCTTGTACACCATCTCTGCATGAGAACACACATTGGATGGACACATCACAAGTAACTGTTAGCCCCATGGAAGTGTCTTGATAAAAATATCTATAAACCTTTCTCAGATAGATTCCAAGGCCCGATAGCTCTCGGTTGTATCCTTAATCATTTGCCCGTGGAGATGAAAGCTAACATGACCTTGCTCTTCTTCATTTACCAGAATTACTTTACTTCCTGAGCCAGAACTGCATGCTGGCTTTTAGTTATTTCTCTTTTCCACTAATTGATCACTTGAGGACTACTGAGTTATAAACGGCAATCTTTATTACCATGATCTCATATAAAATAATGACAGTCCTTATAATACCATTTACAGAGAAACCTCTCAACTTATCAGCATAATCACTAGGCAGCCCATCAATCAATCAACAACCGGTTAGTGTCAGTTCCTAGAAAGCCATAATTATGTCTTTCTATGCATGGCTCTGTATTGGTTATATTCAACAGACAGCAGCCCTCCCACTAATCTTAAAGAGTGCTTTGAGCATACAGACCAACAGACAAATGACCTGTGGATAAACTAGTAATTTCAGATTTGCCAAGTCTTGATGTTCTTTTTTGTGTTCATAAGTCAAAGCTCAGGGAACGACTCAGAGCAAAAATATTCGAAGTAAAAGGCAAAAGATTCATTCAATCCTGAAGAAAAGCACGAGTTATAGATTGGGACTGACACATATACACTAATATGTATAAAATGGATAACTGATAAGAACCTGCTGTATAAAAAAATAAATAAAATAAAATTTTAAAAAATATATTGGAAGTATCCTTTGATATAAGCCTCCAAGTTTTCAGCACATGTGTCTCACACCCCCCGCCAAGAAAGTCCAGTAGGAGATCTTTTAAAATACAGAAGTAGCTAACTTATCGGCTTCGGGGGCGGGGGTGATCGTTACTGCACTTCCTCCATTTGGGGGAAAAATTTGCAGGGAAACTTCTGAAGAAAAGAAAATATATTGTGGTTAAGTGGTTGAGCCGAACTCTCCTGGCCGGCTCCATGCAGGACACAGGTGTGGTGATCAGTTAGGTCTGGATAAGTCAGAATGCCAGGATGCTGGGGAACTGTTCTTCCTCCTCCACTCCAGAGGCTTTCTGCGGAGCACGCGCCAGGATGCCAGGGTGAGAATCAAGCCAGGTTCCCGGCGCGCTCATATGCACACATACATACGCACACATATGTGCACGTGCGCTCACACGGTACGCATGCATGCCCACATACACACCACCACCACCACCAATCCTCAGGGCCTTCGCTCATCAGCTCAATCCACTAGGAAATAGATCTCCAGGGATTCCCGGAAATTTTTCTAGGCAGAGAGGGCAAAGCGATGTCGCACGTGACTTCTTCTGCCTGCAGATGGGCTGGGTTTAGCCCTGAGAATTTCTGATAATGTTCGGTGAGTAGCCAACGTCTAAATATGGCAGAGTTTTCCAGACAGATCTGAATTTGCAACTTGAACGTGTTGGAAGCAACAGCAGTTCTGGGCCTCATTCTCTGATGGCCGCTGGACCTTAGTTGGGGCAGCCCCAAGACAAGGCATGTGCTCTGCAGTCACCACAGCTCTACAACCCCCAATTTAGGGACGGTCTCAGGGCAAAAACGCTTCCTTCATACGCAGTGATTTCTCAGGGACAATCACTGTTTTGAACTGTCCTATTAGGTCTCATTAAAATAATACCTATTGGTAAAGTCACGCGCAGGGCAACTGTGTGGGTCTCTTAAGCAACCACGTACACAGTTAAAACTCTCACTGGTAACTGATGTTCCCAGCAGAGAGGAATGATTAGTAGATTTATAGACTCAAGTACCATCGAATTTCTTTTTTTGTCAAACCAATCGTTCATGTATCTAAATACTCAGGCCTTCATCAGGGCTGTCAGCACAAGAAAGTATTGGCTGCCCTTAAACTCCTGCTGTGCAGCAGGAACAGTGGAATGAATTTTTTCAGAAAAAAATAATACCGTAATAGTACCGCAACTGTTATTTAAATGGGGAGTTAATTTGAAAATTGGGTCTGGAAGTCAAAGTTTAAGCGGGAATACAACGGATTCAAAGGCACATCTTCTCTGTTATGGAGATGAAGAAAATGTGTGCAGTGGCATAAATAAGCACTCATATGCGTGGACGCACACGTGTCATATGTAGACACATGCACGTATAGGCACGTATGTATGCCAAGAACACGCCTGCACCTACCTGTACACACACTCACACGCGTCTACACACGTTCATACCTGCATATCAGATGTAGCGTGCAGAGTGCCTAAACAGTGGTTACACACACGTACACATCTGTTTAGATGGCATACATGTGTACATATATCCAACTCAGTACCAGCAGCTATGTGTCACAGTAGTTAAACACGTCTCAGCAGAGGTAATGGGAGTTTCTGGTCATGACTCAATTTATTCCTCCTGGAAATGAAACCGTGGTTCCAACTTAGCTCGTCAGAAAGGGAACAGCTCCCCAAATTTATATAGGTTTTTGTTTCTTTAATAGACCTAAAGGCTGTCTAATATCTGGGAAAAGGAAACGCACCCCTACAAATAAGCCAGTTCCTAGTTTGAGGTACAGTTATTCCCAGAACCTGTGCCCTACAAGAGAACGACACACTTCACAGCTAAATCACAATTGTGGGTGCCTGTGTCCACGCTGAGCGTGTCATCTTCAGCTGGCAAGGCATCAGGAACATGGCCGGATGGTAAAGCTGCTGGGAAGTGAAGGGTGGGTCTTCAGGAGACAGCAGAGAGAGGCTTTGAAATTTCCCGTCCCTGATTTATACCCCTGAAAATAAGGTCTCAGCAGTAGAGCTAAGTCAAGGCTGGCCCTGCCACCTGCTGCCTGGGTAACCGTGGGCCAGTTGTTCAACCTCTCTGGTCTCTATTTCTCACCCGTAAAATGGAGTAAAAAGAACACCTACCTCATGGGATTAGAGGTAATGAAAATGCCTTAGAAAAGCCTCTGGTTCATTAAAAGCATTCGAAGAACGTTCTTCGTTCTTTCTCATTATCTATGGGGCAGAGGAAAAGGGAACTCAGACGCTCTTAAGCATATACCATGCGCCCAGCATCTTGCAGAGTACTCCCTTACATATTTTATTTAACCTTTACAATTACTGTCACTCCTTTACATATAGGAAACTGAAGTGGAGAGCGGTCGGGGAACCTCATCAAAAGTCTTACGTGGAGTAGATGGCAGGCTGGAGTGAGAGCTCTTGTCCCTCTACAAAGCCCAGGTTCCTTCCCGCACACTGAAGCTTCTCAAGTGTGGACTGATCCCCTACCTGGGCTATAATAATTACAATGCAGACCCCAGGCCCCACCCCAGATCTGCTAAATGACAATTTCCAGGGGTGAGCTGAGAACTGTCATTCTCACCAGGCTTCCTACGCGATTCTTTCTAAAACCAGAGTTTGAAAACATGTGCCACTATCCCAGCATGCCCGCCCAAGCAGGACAGAACTTGGACGACTCACACATCTGAAGTGTTGTCGTATCCCTACAGTCCATTTAAATGTGGTCTGTATCTACCCTGACATTAAGTTCATTCAGGGGCACTGGCGTTGGAACATTCTCTTCAGCCCAACTACCTTCACCTCTTTCTGGTTGATTCAGCTTTGTGAATTTCCCAACTGAACATAATAGTGCGGTTTTGAGTGACTGGTCTTCGGTTGGATCCTTCTTCACAGATCCCACGCTGTCTATGCCTGCCTGTGATAAAGATGATCACTGGCCCCTGTCACACTGATCCCAAGGCCAAAAGAAACTCCGTAGAAAATACAAGTACATTTTTTTTTTCAGTCCTGCCTTGTTTGTGATCTTGATGGAGGTTTAATCCTAGCAGCCAACATTGCTATAGGTGGCAGGGGCCATTGTCTTTTTGTTGTTATGATAATTGCTCCTTTGCTCATGAAACATTGTGTACCTGATGTGTGACCTACAGGCTGTGATGGGGGCATTCATTTACATTATGAGCATAAGAATCGCCTACTGGTAAAAGGAATTGTTTTCTGTGGAGAAAATGCTTGAACAATTTGAGATACTGAAGCAAGTCCTTGATCCAATAGAGCAAAAGATGAATCTGAAAAGAATCACGATTGGTTTTCTCGGATATGTAATTTTACTGAGGAAAGAGGTCTTTAGTAAGTCATAAAATGACTGCTAAATGGAAAAGGATAAGGCAACAAGGTTACATTTTAGAGTTCCTTTGGATTCTTGGCAGCTAAGATCTGCAAAATTGTTCTAATTAGTTGGTAGCTGCTGAGCGGCATTAATTTCCACCAAAGATACAGTGTCGGGCTTCCCTGGTGGCGCAGCGGTTGCGCGTCCGCCTGCCGATGCAGGGGACGCGGGTTCGTGCCCCGGTCCGGGAAGATCCCACGTGCCGCGGAGCGGCTGGGCCCGTGAGCCATGGCCGCTGCGCCTGCGCGTCCGGAGCCTGTGCTCCGCAACGGGAGAGGCCACAGCAGTGAGAGGCCCGCGTACCACAAAAAAAAAAAAAAAATATTGGGGAGCTTAACACTTGGAAGGAGGTAATAATGGTAGGAACTCTATCTTTCCTTGCTTTTATTTTTCTGTCTTGATGAACAATGACAATTATGGAATGTATGGAACCGTGACTTAATCCCCATAATGTATATAGCTAATTTCTTAGCGTTTTTATCCTCCGAGACATGTTGGTGGGACTTTGCCCTTACGGCGATGCATGTCTGTACTTACGATCTGCTCATCTTCCACCTCCAGGGTTCTCTCGGTGCCTACATATGCATCCTTCCTCCTAGAGAAAACCTGTCTCTAAAAATGCAGCTGTAAAAAGGAAAAATGTGTCCACCCGATACTGGAATTACAGCCAGCGATGTTTTGAGGGGAAAATGTTCCAAGAGTCTCAGAAATCCCAACCAGCTCTCACTCGGTCCACATCCCCTGGTCCCTCTCCAGGAGATTTTGTCTTAGGGGGAGTGGAAGAAACCAAAGGCAGCCTGGGACTTAGTGGGTTAAGGAACAAGATCGGCAAAGAAAAAGTTCTCAAGGAGCCTCTCTGCTTTTTGCCAGGCTTGCAGACCCCAGGGGTGAGAGTCTGACCTCCCTGGAATTGAAGATGCTCCCTTGGTATCCATGGAGACTTAGCTCAGCATCAGATGAGTGTGTTCTATGAGACCTGGGGATTTATGAATTTTTTAACCACTCTGTACCATGTGTTTTATGGGGAAGTAGGTGGTCAGAAGGGTCAGAAACAATAACTATGTTAAAAACCTTAAATCGATTGTGGTAGTAGAACAGGTTGGTGTAAAATGATGCCTGCATACAGGACTCCAGTGTGCTCATGGCAGTGTTGTGTCTCTAGTTTAGCGCTGAGCTGTTTATTTACCTTATAATTGTAAAATCTCAATTTTATTGACAAAGCACCCCACATTACAGGAGACTTTAGAAATAGTCTCAGGCAGCTATTCTTCTGGCAAGGTAATATAAAATATTTGCAAGCAGGAAAAGCAGGAAAAAAAAATGAACATGGTAAGATCTTTCCAGCAATAGAGCACCTCCTATTTGGGATGTGGGCTATTCTTGTGGCTGCAGAGTCTTTAAAAATACAAGTTCAAAATGTTCATTGGTCGTGTGCTACTGCGAAACATTAGCAAAATGGTAAACGCAGCCTGTAGCAATAAAGGGGAGTTAGGCAGGAGCTCTGTCCCCGACAAATACGTAAACCAACCATGGAGTAAAAAAAAAAAAAAAAAAAAGGTGGGGGGGAGATATATTATAAACATCAATAATCATTCCCAAAAGCAGCAGCATGATTCTTTTTAAAAACTTCAAAATTCAGAATCTACATGGGCCACATGTTGAAATGACTTTCTATTGTGCAAAATCACAAAACATATTAAGAATAACTAGGGGGAAGAGACATTGTAAAATACTTTTAAACTATCTAGAAGACCTCACCAGAGGTTCATCTCAGTCTGTTTTATTAATTAAACGAAACCATTTGCCAATGATGTTAGCAATTTAGTGTAATATTTATTGATGCTTATTTTGAGCTAGGATAAAATTGCCCCTCCTCTGAAGAAATTTCGATTCTAACAGATGTAAAACAGATGTGTACAAAGTAGAAGTTACTTTGCCAAGTGCTCTTTTATAAAAATAGGTCTCATTTGCCAGATCTGCTAAAGGCTTTGTCTGCATAAGGGATTTGTATAGCTTTCATTAGTTTACAAAAGAGAGGAAGGAATGATCCCTGGTGTGGGGAAATACTAAGACCTTAACCCCCGTGTTAAATTCCAGAAACTCCCGACAAGCTTGTTCAGGGCATTTGGCCTTTGAACACATATTTAAGAACATTAGGATGAAATACCCTTGTCTTAGCTTTTTCATCCTTCATACTAGAACACTGCTGGGTTTTCAGTCATTTTCCTGATTCTGTGTTTATCGTAAATACGTTTACCCAGTCACAATCGTCCAACTATAAATGGTACCTTTTCAGCTCTCATTTTCAAGGTTAACAAGCTGCTGGCAAAACAGCCGGCTTGGCCACACCCCTACCTATGCCAGCCACGGGGACAGAAATCTACACTGGGAGCCTTTCTTCTCAGGGAGATGCTGAGTATAATTAGAAACCATTAAAGAGAAATAGGAAACCAGAAAATACCGACTAAGGTGGAAGAGTTGGGGAGAGCAGGAATAAGATTCCTGGCCCATATAAACAAATGAATCACTTGGTTTACTTGCTGTGAGGTCTAGATCTTGTATTCCTCAGCCTATTCTATGGGCTCGCCTGATGCCTTAGTGGAATGTATTCCACGCAGCATTGAAATCAAAGAGGAGGAATCTCCCTCCCCGATGTTTTCAGCCTTTAAAAAACCAACATGAGGGAATTCCCTGGTTAGGACGCTGCGCTTTGCACTGCCGAGGGTGTGGGTTTGATCCCTGGTCGGGGAACTAAGATCCCGCAAGCTGTGCAGCCAAAATAAATAAATACAAATAAAATTAAAATGAAATTATTTTTAAGAGAACATGATTTCTTAGATCTTCCCATTCGTTTATTCGATACATTTAAGTGATAACCATTATATTTCTTTTATTTGCATAGCGTGGAGGATGGAGATTTGGTAGTATCTATGCAAAACAAGTCCCTGCCCTCTTAGAGCTAACAATCTGCTCTAGGTAAGAGAAAATCATCCGTGGGTGGATATTTATTTAAATAATGATGTGAGGCAGTGCTGTTCATCAGGTATCAGGAATATTCTGGACTACAGGTGCTCTTCAGAGAAAGGGGGGATTCTGGTGGGCAACAGTACCCACCAACCTGTGGCCGCACCCCTCCGCAACGGGAAGAAACCCTCAGGGGCCAGGAGGAGGGTCACCCAGAGCCCCTACCCCACTTACTAGAGACCAAGTTAGGACGCAAACTGCCGTCGCGGGGAGGGCCGAACTTGGCCACAGCCTTCTTTTTATTTGGGTTTTTAGCAGCCAAACCCTGTTGTGTGTACAATTCAGTATGGGTGTACATTTCAGATGCAGTGAAGGTGTACGTTTAAACTCTTTGGTTTTTTGAGCAAATAAGTGAAAAGTGCCCAGCACAGAATCTAGTGAAGGTCAGGTACTTCCCCCTCACTCGTCGGATCACCTTAAGAAGATGCATTTGGTGAAGTTAATTATTTAGCTACCAGATTTCTGTTTTGTTTTGTTTTGGCTTTCCAGAAAATAGAGGTCAGAGGAGCAAAGGAAATGAAGATCAGATTAATGGAGTAAATGCGAGGGTTTAACAAACGATTTCAGTAAAGATTCGTTGCACTATTGATTGGTCATCTGCCTTTGAATATGGCTACACTGAATGCTAGGGGAGGGGTTGGGGGGTAGAAGGGTTTGGGAAGAACTGCTTCAGCCGTCCTGGTCCAGTTCCTGTCGTCAGCTTCATCATCACCCACATCATCCACCGCTGCTCAGCCTCCCCGATTGCTCCCGCTGCAGAACCCTAGGGCTTCGTGGAGCCATAAAAACCACCAGAGCAGGAATGGGAGAGCTGTGTTCAAGTCCCAGGTCGGCCACTTCCTGCTCCTCAGGAGACCCTGAGAGAGCGACTTAGCCTTTCTGAGATTCAGGCAGCCTGCAGTAAGACACACTCAAAGGTGGGACAGACATTATAAACTAAAAGGAAACGTGATGGACGATGATGGTGGTGGTGGTGATAAAATAATAAGAGCTGTGAAAAAGTGTGTTAAAGTATTTCCGACCCAAACCTACCATTTTCTACCAGCACTGGTACCCACCCACACCTCCCACCTTCGTTGCCCCCCTGCCATATCAATGCCCGGCCAGCTTAACGTCCCCCCCTTATTCCCGCCGCTCTTTTACGTCCCTTGTTGAACAGCTTACCCCATTTGTGTCTCCTTTATTCTCACCCTAAACTCGTGCCAAGGGATTCCCTTTGCATGGCCAAATGTTGATTAAAATTCTGAGCTCTGTTCTAAACACAAAGAGCTAGAAATTGCATCCTGTGAGCCAGAGGAATGGGTTAGATTATGATTAGATAGCATGCATGACTGGCCCACGGCTTTTGCTATTATAAGCTGCAGATAGAATCCATTAGGTTTTCCAGGAAGGCATATAAACACATCCATCTAGGTGAATTACAGTAAGTTATTGTTGCCATACCTACTCATGCTCTGGGTCAAAACATCAGGCCTGGGCTTCCCTGGTGGCGCAGTGGTTGAGAGTCCGCCTGCCGATGCAGGGGACACGGGTTCATGCCCCGGTCCGGGAAGATCCCACATGCCGCGGAGCGGCTGGGCCCGTGAGCCATGGCCGCTGGGCCTGCGCGTCCGGAGCCTGTGCTCCGCAACGGGAGAGGCCACAGCAATGAGAGGCCCGCCTAAAAGCTAAAAAAAAAAAAAAAAAAAAAAAATCAGGCCTCTTTTCTTTAGCTAAGAGTATGTCTGGCAGTTCTCGAGGGCTTATTAGTGCCACCACTTTGAACCCACCCCCTCCTGCCCCAAAACACCAGGTGGTGACCTGTTCTCAAACCAGCCAGAAGTGAATTATGCAGTATTTATTGGAGGAGTTGGAAGCAGTCTGGGGTTCTTCTAAACAAATGACTTGCAGTCGACGTTTTTTAAACAGGCTTCTCCATGTGTTTTATGGGGAAGTAGGTGGTCAGAATGGTCAGAAACAATAACTGTGTTAAAAACCTTAAATCGATTGTGGTAGTAGAACAGGTTGATGTAAAATGATGCCTGCATACAGGACTCCAGTGTGCTCATGGCAGTGTTGTGTCTCTAGTTCAGTGCTGAGCTATTTATTTACCTTATAATTTGCTTAAGCTCTTCTTGAGGACTTGTATTTCAGCAGTTTCACTGTTTAACATGCTTCTTTCTTTTTAAAAACGTTATGTGTAAGAAACTGTGTTCCTGTTTCTGTCCTCCCCTCCCCAGCCCCTTCCGGAGTCATGTAAAGGATCCCCTACTTTGCTGTGTTCTGCAGCTTGAACTTTAAACTAGACCTTGGGTTTCCATCAGAGCCTGTTCTCTAGTTTCTTCTTGCTCTTATGTTGGACTATCTTGTAACAGGGCGACACTTGTACCGGCAGGAGGGATAAGGCTGTCACATGGCAAATGAGCTCTTTATGAAATGCTGATGCATCAACCTACATCGAATCACACTGAAGAAATAGAACATTACAGAAACAGTGAGGTAGTGGCCAGGGAAAGAAAGGACACCCTTTGTCCATCAGGACCTTGATAGACAAAGAAGGAAGTCAAGAGGCTTAATGGGATAGAAATAAAGCAGTTCTCAGTAAGTGTACTAAATACAATAATAGCTGCCTGTTATCTGGCACACCATGTGCCAAACGCACTGTGAAGTGAAGCACTATGTGGTTGTGTGTACATACACACACACCAGGTCTCGTTACAGCTACAAAAGTATTATTATCACTATTTTACTGATAAGGAAACTGAGGTTGTTTATTTTCACCAGTTTATTTAAGCGAGTACTTTTTATGCACAAACATAATATAATCCAGGTACGTTAAGGTCATGACACTTCAGCCTGGCATTCAAATCACTCTTCAATTTTAGTACAGCCTACCTCTCCAACCCCATGCCTGATAGTGAGACCAGTCAGGAAAGTGGAAATCTCTCTAAATATTTCAAAATAGGGGAATGTAATGCAAGAAATTGATTACAAAAATATCAGGAGAAAATAAACACCAGCCTTTATCTTGCACCATACATTAAATTAACTCGAGGAACTTCCCTGGTGGCACAGTGGTTAAGAATCCGCCTGCCAGTGCGGGGGACACGGGTTCAACCCCTGGTCTGGGAAGATCCCACATGCTGCGGAGCAACTAAGCCCATGTGCCACAATTACTGAGCCTGCACTCCAGAGCCCATGAGCCACAACCACTGAGCCCAAATGGCACAACTACTGAATCCCGCGTGCCTAGAGCCTGTGCTCTGCAACAAGAGAAGCCACCGCGGTGAGAAGCCCGCGCACCACAAGAAAGTGTAACCCCCACTCGCCGCAACTAGAGAAAGCCCACGCCCAGCAACAAAGACTCAACGCAGCCAAAAATAAATAAAAAATAAATAAATTTTAAAAATAATAAGAATAATAAAAAATAAAAACAAAATTAACTCAAAACGGGTCATAGATCTCAGCATGTGATACACCACTTTAGTAGAACAAAGGATGAAAATAACAATATCATCTCAATTGATGCAGAAAAAGCATTTGACAGAACACACAAAAACCAGTTGATTTTCCAAAGACTAACAATGAACAACCTAAAAAGGAGATTAAGAAAACAATCTCATTTACAATAACATCAAAAAGAATAAAGTATTTAGGAGTAAACTTAACTGAGGAGATGGAAGACTTGTACACTAAAAACAATAAAACATTGCTGAAAGAAATTTAAAAGACACAAATAAATAGAAAGCCATCCCCTCTCTGTGGAATGGAAGACTTAATATTGTTAAATGTTCCTACTACCCAGAGCAATCTATAGATTCAATGCAATCCCTATCAAAATCCCAATGGCATTTTTTGCAGAGGTTAAAAAAAAGGAAAAAAATCCTAAAATTCATATGGAATCTCAGAAGACCCTGAATAGCCAAAACAATCCTGAGAAAGAAGAACAAAGTTAGAGATCTCACACTTCCTGATTTCAAAATATATTACAAAGCTACCATAATCAAAACAGGGTAGAAATGGCACAAAGACACATAGACCAATGAAACAGAATAGCGAGCCCAGAAATAAACCCTCACATATATGGTCAAATACAAAAGGGTTCCAAGACCACACAATGGAGAAGGATAGTCTTCTCGACAAATAGTGTTGGGAAAACTGGAAATCCATGTGCAAAAGAAAGAAATTGGACCCTTATCTTGCAGGAATCATGCAGGATGGTGGTGTCCTGGGCATCTGTGGCACAACAGTGTGCATGTGGTCAACAATATTGTACTGTATACTTGGAAGTTGTTTTGAGAGTGAATTTAATGTGCTGTGGTTTTTTGCCACCAAAAAAAAAAAAAAATTGACTGTTTCTTATATAGTTACATATACCCACCATATGGACCCAGCAGTGCACTTCTAGGTATTTACCCAAGAGAAACGAAAATGTATGCCCTCAAAAGGACTTGCACACAAATGTTCATAGCAGCTTTATTTACATTAGCCAATCACTGGAAATAACTCAAATGTTCATCAGTTTATGAATGGATAAGCAAAATGTGATATATACACACAGTGGATCACTGTTCAGCAATAAAAAGGAGTGAATTATTGATATAGGCAACATCATGGATAGATTTCACAATGAGTATACTGAGTGAAGGAAACCAGACACAAAAGAGTACATACTGTAAAACTGCCTGTGTATAAAATTATAGAAAATTCATCTTAATCTAGAGCCATAATTCTCCACTGGGGGTGATTTTGCCCCTCCAGGGGGCATTTGGCAACGTCTGGAGACTTTCTGATTGTCATAGTTGGGGAGGGGGTAGCACTATTGGCATTCAATGGATAGAGACCAAGAATACTACGAATCATCCTGCAATTCCCAGGACATCCCCCCTACGAGGAAGAATTCTCCAACCTCAAATATCAATTATACCAATGTTGAAAAACACTGATAAAGAGTTATAAAAAGAAAAGCAGATCAGGTGTTAGCTGGGTCCAGGGACAGGGGGAGGGAATGACTATAAAAGGACCTGAGAAAGCTTTGGGGGGAAATAGAAATGTTTAACATTTCAAATAAACACCATCAGGATAGTAAAGGTGGTTGCAAGAGTACATCCACGCATTACATCCCTCAAAGCTCATCAAAACTATGATTCAATAAAGTTGACTTAAAAAACCAGTTTGGAAGACTGGAGGAGCAAGAGGGTGTTACCCAGAGCTCCTGAGCACGCTTCCACTTTTCTGATGTTGCCAGAGCTGTCTTGCTTCTCCTGGGGAGACCGCCAGCACTGAGTAGGTGATCAGGATCCTCGTCCCCTGATTCTACTGAAAAGCACTGTCAACACTTCTGGACCCCACAGGGACCTGCCTGAACCAGAGCATAAGAGCTTCCCTCTTCCTCCCACCTTCCAATCTCCTTGGCAGGACCTAGGAGAAAGCCAGCTGGCAAAGGAGTCTGGGAAATGCAGTTCCCAGCCTTCTAGCTCCCTATGAAACGAGAGCACAGAGGGCAGAAAGGGGGCACAGTACCTATGGACGAGATCTGGCACTTTGCTGTGGTTCTCCATATCCTAAGCTACAGCCAAATCAAACCACCCACCTGCCTTGTAATGTGCTCTGGTGATAACTAGTCAAGTTGGTTCTCCTGAAAGAAATGCCATCTCCCCTCATCTCCGTACTTCCAGTGCTAATCAGATCTCACCGCTGCTTTACATGTAACCTACTTCATGAACCCTCTGGGTTACCCAGTTGGAGGTGAAATTTACCTCACCTTCCTGTTTCATTTGCATTTTATTTATACCTCTCTTTTAGCATATATCATCCTGTATTAAACTTATGTAGACACAAGTCTGATTTCTTTTACTAGATCAAATTCAATTTAAAAGCAGACTGTGTTTAGTTCATCTTTTTTTTCCTCCAAAGGTCATCAATGGTGCTGTGTACCTAATAAATGTTCAATAAATTCCTATTGAATAAATAAGTGGTAAATAAGTTGATGAATGAATAAATGAAGTCTATAGATAATTTTATACAATTGCAGAAATGGATATCTGCATGGTATCTGCCTATCTCTCTAAATCCATCTGGTAGCATTCCCTTTTTTATTCTTTTTTCATTCCAATCATATTCACATTTATCAAGAGCCTTCCATATACCAGATACTATGCTTAATGCTTAAGGTTTTATGTGGGTAGTACTATTTAGGAATTGTAAAATAGCTGTTAACAACATAAATGTTCACTAGATTTTGCCTTCTTTCCTGCAAAAACTAATGTAAAACTAATGCAAAAAATCACATTATCCCTTCTTTTTGCTCTTAGTAAGGAATTACTCAATGAATGAATTGTTAATGAAATCATAAGGAGTTTGAGCAATTGGAGAAAATCTTTCTCCTGCTGGGTGAAGTGTCACAGGGAAAGAAAACCAATGATGAAGAGGTAAAAGCAGAGAGTGAAATCCTAACTTATGATCTTATTTAATATCCAAATTTCCAGGGAGTTCTCCTTTGCCAAGTCAGAATAAGAACAATGCTTTAAACGTCCCCAGGTGAAAAAGAATTTTCCTGATTTGAGCTCACCACGTCTATAATTATGGAGCAAGCATTTAAAAAGGCAAAAGTGCCAGTTATATCTGAACAATTCTAGGAGTCACTTGGCCAGGTGGATGAATTTATATTGTAAGCCTGGAATGCTTGGTTCTCTAACGTGACCAAGCATTGTCTTTGGGAACAACCTAGCAGCCAAATAGAAATCTAGCAGCTGTGCCATTGCAGAATAGCATAGCTGTCAACAGCGCTGGCTGTTGCGTTAGGGTTCCATTTCTGCCTCTTTCTATGTTATTGACTGTGGACAAGTTGACTTCACCTGCAAAATGGGAAGTAGTCATTGGGGTAATCATCCACCTACTCCACAGCCTCCTTGTAAGGATGACATACATAACATGTAATTGCTTAGGACAATGCCTGGAACATAGGAAGCAGTCCTACACTCCAGCTATTATTATTAACATTATTGCACAGCCTCTGAAGAAAGTGACACAAAGGCCTACCATTCTCACAGTAGAAGCCACTCCTAAGAGGGAAAATTTAAACGAAACTGGAAGTTTATCTCCCCAGAAATTCTTGTTACGCAAAAGAGAGAAAAGCAAGGAACACATGTGAAAGGAATACATTTCCTTATTGGAAACACTCTGCGTTTGAAATCAAACTAACTTTCCCGCTTAGATTACGACAGGGAGTATATAAGCAGTGCTCCAACCCTAAGAAACCTTAATTCTGAAAAGAAATGAAAAGACAGCAATATTGTAAGGCAGCCAGTCTGGTTGTATGTCTCCCCTGTGGTGCTTTTGTATAATATAGGGTGATCGGAAATGTCCTATTTTCAAAAAGATAAGCATCAGTAGCAACAGACAGAAGGATGCTGTTTTTCCTTAAAAACTTATTTTTCAAGTACATGGGGAAAAATAAGCTTTTATGTGACGCAGAACAGTTCCGAGCATGTGAACATCAAGCCTACTGGAGAATCAGGACACCTGGGGGATTATATTCATCACCCCCTTATTTTCTCTCGACACAGAGAACACTTATTCTGAGGGCAATGTTTGTTAATTCCTAACAGAACAGGACTTATTCCAGCCTGCTACGGCTCTATGCCTCCTTTCATAAGTCAGGCAGTAGAGTAAATATCAAACCTCATTCTGGGATGGATAATTTTCTGCGTTAGCTGTGAATAACCATCATATAGAAACAATTAAGTAGGAAAGCAGTGACTTCAGATGAAAAGTGTCCTGTCAAGTTAATAAAACACATGGTCAGTGAAATGTAAACCAAAAGATGCATTTTTTTCTAGAAAGCCAAGCCACTCTTGTTGCAGGCAGCAATGTGTTCTTCAACTTACCCAGGATGGAAAACCTCTTAAGTGAATGCTTCTCAGCCTTTTGTGGTTTCTGTAAGAAGCTGGTAAAAGCAAACCCTCTCACCAGAAAAATGCATAATTGCACATAACCACAGAAGTGTGTATGTAATTTTGAGTACCTGGACTCCCCCAAAAGTCCACTAATCCTCAGGCTAAGAATCTCAACTCTGAAGTATAGATATGTGAACGCTGGTGTCAGACAGGCCTTGGTATAAATTCTGGATCCAACTCTTACTGCCATGTACCTTTCTGAGCCTTAGTTTTATCACCTGAAAATAGAAATAATAATTCTTCCTATGTCATAGGGTAATCGTGAATATTCAATCTATTTAAAGTACTTAGCATAGTCCCTGGCATATACTAACAGTAAGCACTAATATTGTTATTAGTTAATAAAATGTAAAACCTTGACACCCTGTGTGTCCACAGAGGGACTTCAATTCAATTTCACTGCTCCAAACATTTACCAAGTGCCTCCTACTTCTGAAAGAGTGCGGTGAGATTCTGAAATGGGAATGTTGACAATGGGTGGCCCTGAGCCAGCAAAGTAAGATAGGCCCGATGTGCCCAAGACAGGACAGGCCAGATCTCAGGTTGGAAGGAACTTTAAGTCATCCAGCCCCACCGTTATAGACAGTTATATCAAACCCCCAGCAGAACTACAACTGCAATGTCCATTTCACAAAGGGAAACCTGTGACTCTTTAGGTAACACTTTATGTATTAAAGAGGAAAGGAATAAACCAAAGATATTAATCACTTATGGACTAAATGGAATTAATAAAAACAAATCCCACCACTAAGAATTTTTTGGTTAACCAGTTAGCCTACTGATGGATTTTACTTAGAATTAAATGTGGAAATATGTGAAAGCAGTAGTTATGGATCAACAAAATCGGTCACAAAGCTCCATTTAAAACAGTGTTTTCGGGGACTTCCCTGGTGGTGCAGTGGTGGAGAGTCCGCCTGCCGATGCAGGGGACACGGGTTCGTGCCCTGGTCCGGGAAGATCCCACATACCGCGGAGCGGCTGGGCCCGTGAGCCATGGCCGCTGAGCCTGCGCGTCCGGAGCCTGTGCTCCGCAATGGGAGAGGCTACAGCAGTGAGAGGCCCGCGTACCACAAAAAAAAAAAAAAAAAAACAGTGTTTTCGGGGCTTCCCTGGTGGCGCAGTGGTTGAGAGTCCGCCTGCCGATGCAGGGGACACGGGTTCGTGCCCCGGTCCGGGAAGATCCCACATGCCATGGAGCCTGCGCGTCTGGAGCCTGTGCTCCGCAATGGGAGAGGCCACAACAGTGAGAGGCCCGCGTAACGCAAAAAAAAAAAAAAAAAAAAAAAAAAAAAACAGTGTTTTCTGCTCACCATCTAATCAGGTGCTCTTTAGCACTGTGATAAAGAGATTCAAGATGGAGCATTAGATGACTTGGGATCAGTCTTTAAATCCACCAAAATACCTTCTCTATGCTGAAGTGAATAAAACATAAAAGAAGCAGACTCATAGAGAACAAACTAGTGCTTACCAGTGGGGATGGGGTAAGGGGCAATTTAGGGGTGGGGGATTGAGGCACAAACTGTTGGGTATAAGATAGGCTCAAGGATGTATTGCACAACACAGGGAATATAGCCATTATTTTGTAATAACTGTAAATGGAAAGTAACCTTTAAAGTTGTATAAAAATAAAAAAGCAGTAAAAAATAAACTATTACTTCAATTTGTTCTCTTACCTCCATTCCTGTTACAACAAGCCACCACCATGTTTCATCTGTTTTGCTGCAGTGTTTTCTTCTGGATTATCTCCACCCTTGACCTACCAATCTATTCTTCACTTAACAGCAAGAGTGCTCTTTTAAAATATTAAGCAGATCATATTACTCCCTGTTTAAATTCTCTCAATGTCCTTACAATGCATGAAACCAAGAGAAGAAAGTGTGTCAAGTAGGTATTATACTACTGTGTCAAAGGGACTAAGGCTTTTTTTTTTGTCTGTGAAATAGGAATAATAATACCCACATCAAAGGGTTATTGTGAGAATTCAGTAAAGGCCAATGTTATTTTTGCATTCATTTTATATTAGCTTTTGCAGGGAAGATAAAATTCGGTGAACATTTATATTGTTAATTGTTACTTTACACTCCTCAATTAGTACCACCTACAGAGAACCTTCTGAATGTTTTAGTGTCAACATTTTTATTTGTATTATTTTGGCCTCGAAGTAAAACATCTGCCTTGATTAAAGGATAAAACCCTGCTTTTAAAAATTATGGAGCAAACCAAGTTCAATTAAAAACACAGGACAGACTAAAGAATAATTTCAGATGTCGTCAGATCATTTTTTTAAGTTTTGGCATGGAAAATGATTAGATATTGTGGTTGATGCAATGTTACATCATTAAAATTGCACCATTTTTGGCAAATCTCTATTTTTATTGGTTTGAATTCATCTTTGCCTAGAGCAGTGCAGGACAATTTCCAAAATAGCATCATGAGTTCAACAGCCCATAGTTATAGCAGTCCCCACAGCCCTTTTCTCTTTCAATTCACACATTCTGATTTAGAAAACACCACGCTGAGAATGAATCCTTGAAATCTGCTGAGGCTGGGTGGCTGAGAAGATAGGAGTGTAGGTGAAAAGCTACAGGTACAGTAAGCTATCTCTACACAAGTCAACTCTTATCTGTGCTTCCTTTTGTACTAGCTCCATATGAAAGCTATAAGATCACTCCATGGTGAGCTCTTCGGTTGACTTATTGTTTACTTGTGAGCTGTCATTTTTGGCTTCTTGTGAACTAAATTGGTTCTTGGACTATTGCCCCAAAGAACAAGAAGAACAAGAAGAAGGAGAAGGAGAAAGAGGGGCAGGTGAAGGGGGAAGGGAAGGGAGAGAATATATCTCTACAATACAGCCCTCATTTTTTAAATTTTTTATATAATTTGTAAAGGTTACACTCCATTTACAGGTATTACAAAATATTGGCCATATTCCCTTGTGTTGTACAATACATCCTTGTAGCCTGTCTTACACCCAGCAGTTTGTGCCTCCCCCTCCCCCCCCATCATGACCCTCCCCCTCCCCGCACTGGTAACCACTAGTTTGTTCTCTCTATCTGTGAGTCTGCTTCCTTTTTTGTTGTATTCACTAGTTTGTTGTATTTTTTAGATTCCACATATAAGTGATATCATACAGTATTTGTCTTTCTCTGTCTGACTTATTTCACTTAGCCTAACACCCTCCCAGTCCATCCATGTTGCTGCAAGTGGCAAAATTTCATTCTTTTTTATAGCTGAGTAGTATTCCATTGTACATATATATGTATATATATCACATCTTCTTTATCCATTCAGCTGTCGATGGACACTTAGGTTGCTTCCATATCTTTGGCCCTCATTTTTTATCTCCAGGAATAAGAATATTTCAGCTTTCTTTACACCTCAGAGTAGTGATTTCTCCCATTTAGTACATACTTGTACTAAATATACACTAGCAAACCTTCTTTTTGATTAAGAAAAAAAATTTTAATAGAAAGCAACATGTTGAAGGGTTATGACAAAAGAAAAACAACTCTTTCTGTAATTCTATTAAATAATTATTTATTGAGCACCTGCCATGTATGAGGCACTGTGCTAGACTGGCATCAGCATATACATGACAAACTGTAACAACTGGAAAGGACTCTAAGATACCTAGTCCAAACTCTCATTTTATAGACATTTAAACTCTAGTCCTAAAGGAGAAAGTGACTTATACAAAGTAATGTGTAGTTACTTATAGCCGAGACTAGAATATAGTCTCCTAAAGTAAGATAGGATCCCAGTTCTCATAAATATAATTTTCAGTATATAATTTTCTCATTGTATAAGTGATGCTTACAGAGAGCACTGAGTAAAAAGAGTGGATTGAACACATGAAATTACTTCCAGCCACTCCTGAAACCCCACAAAAACTATAGCAAAGGGATTTTTGTAAGGCATAGACCAACATGGACAGGGAAAATGTAAAAAGAGACAAAGGCAACATTTGGGCAACTGGGAAAAAAATAAGGGGTCATTGACCTAGTGGACCTAAAAATCAGAGCAAGGTCCAGTCTCTGGTTGTGCAGGTTGTGTCCTGCTGAAATTCAGTGCCCACTTCTCACTCAGCCTCCAGAGTGAAAGCTTCCTCCAGGTGGTGCTGAGTGCAGCCTACACAACAGCAAGCCACAGCCCTGCGGAGAAAACAAGGGTGAAGCAGGAAGGGGAGGACCATCCTAGTTTGCATCAAAGAATTCCCCAAAGGTCAGGGATGGAAGGTACCAGATGGCTCTGGAGAGGAGGATAAATGGGAAGGAAGTACACACACACAAAATAAAAATGGGCTATATGTACAGATATAGATATGGATGTGGATACAGATATAGATATAGATATTTAGCCAGCCTAGAATGTATATGGTATGAGGCAGGAATCCAGTTTCACCTTTTTCTAAATGACTAGTTTTATTGAATTTTTGTTGAATGTCACCATTTTCAAAGACTAAATACTGTACTTCTATCTTCCAAGATCTGCTTCCAAAGTTTTATTCTACCCATTGATCTGTCTACATTTCTATGAACCTCGTGCACTTTTGGGTCTGGGAAACATTTTAGATCTCAGTCTTTAGGTATATCCCTGTGAAATACCTCATTTCTCTAAAACTGATTCTAAGACCATAACTCTTTGTTAGTTCTCTGTTTGTCTCCTTTTAAACATCTGAAGATTCACTACCCTTCATGAAACTCATATATTTTTCTTAACTGCACTTCAACATGAAATAAATTATATCAATGATTATGAGAGCAAAAATGTATTATAACCATCCACATTCTTTAGCACTTAGATGTTTTGTTGGTCTTTTAATTGCATATTTCTTCTGCAGGGTAATGGAACATACAAGATCTTCTGGTTTTAAAGCTGCCTTATAGGCAGCTGAGCTCCCCAGCCTCCCCTGTTCATACTCCCTAGCTTGCCTCTGCATCCCAGTCATATTTAAATGCAGTCTGATGTCCATCTGCACAAGGCTCCCTATCACCGACAGCCATCTGTGCATGCTATTGCTAGTGCTTAAAAGATTCATCCTTCTCATTCATCTGGCTAAAATACAAGTTATCCTATAGGACTCAGTTTAGATATCGCAGCCTGTGGGAAGCCGTCTTTGATTCACTAAATAGTTATGTAGCCCCGTTACCTGCTCCTATAAAACCGGTACATCTTCCAGCAAAGTGCTTATCCTGTTGGGTGGTAATTGACAAGTAAATGGTCTGCCTGTCTACTGGACAGTAAGCTCCTTGAGATCTGGAACTGCCTTGCTCTCACCTACCTCCCTACAGTTAGCATAAGCCTTAGCACACAGTAGGGACTCAGTAATTATGTCTTGAGTGAATGTATGATATCTGTTCATTGAAGAATGGTTAGGAGTAAAACTAAATTTTTTTTAAAGAAAAGAAAATAATTATAAACCCTAAAACTTGAGACAACTCTTATTAACATTTTTGGTCTTCTTGCTTCTACTTAACTTTCTCTGTCAATTTCACTGCACTACAAACTCTCTGGAAATATCACTTTAGTGATTATAACCAGAAGATTGTCTTTCAGAAGAAATATAGTTTACTGAGATATTTTTTATTGTTGGACTTCTTGCAATGTTTTGCTGCTATAATTAATGCTTAAATGAATAGTTTTGCATCTCTGATAATTTCTCTATAATGCATTCTGGAAATGAAATTACTGAGTGAAAATTTCACAGTTCTGCATGCAGTTGATCAAAATACCTACCTCAATGTACCCTTAACTGTAATACACTCTTTTTTAAAGAGTGAAGATTTCATTAAAAAAAGGAATAGCTTCCTTTTACCTGATATTTATTGGCCATTTATATTACATTTTTTGTGAACTGTATAACAGTAACCTTTACCCATTTTTCTGTTGGACTCTTAGTTTTTCTTATCTATTTAAAAGCTCTCTGTTAAGAATACAGTCCTCAAAGATTGGTTCAAGATGGCGGAGTAGGAGGACGTGCTCTCACACTCCCTCTTGCAAGAGCACCAGAATCACAACAAACTGCTGAACAGTCATCGACAGGAAGATACTGGAACGCACCCAAAAAGATACCCCACATCCAAAGACAAAGGAGAAGACACAATGAGACGGTAGGAGGGGCGCAATCACAAAAAAATCAAATCCCATAACTGCTGGGTGGGTGACTCACAAACTGGAGAACACTTATACCACAGAAGTCCACCGACTGGAGTGAAGGCTCTGAGCCCCACCTCAGGCTTCCCAACCTGGGTGTCCGGCAACAGGAGGTGGAATTCCTAGAGAATCAGACTTTGAAGGCTAGCGGGATTTGATTGCAGGACTTTGACAGGACTGGGGGAAACAGAGACTGCACTCTTGGAGGGCACACACAAAGTAGTGTGTGCATCGGGACCCAGGGGAAGGAGCAGTGACCCCATAGGAGACTGAACCAGACCTACCTGCTAGTGTTGGAGGGTCTCTTGCAGAGGCAGGAGGTGGCTGTGTCTCACCATGAGGACAAGGAAACTGGCAGCAGAAGTTCTGGGAAGTACTCCTTGGCATGAGCCCTCCCAGAGTCTGTCATTAGCCTCACCAAAGAGCCTGGGTCGCTTCAGGCCAAACAACCAACAGGGAGAGAACCCAGCCCCACCCATCAGCAGACAAGCAGATTAAAGTTTTACTGAGCTCTGCCTACCAGAGCAACAGTCAGCTCTACCCACCACCAGTCCCTCCCATCAAGAAACTTGCACAAGCCTCTTAGATAGCCTCATC
>NC_041220.1:24158179-24159725 GCF_002837175.3 Physeter macrocephalus | reverse complement strand
AGATGAAGGAACAAGATAAAATCCCAGAAAAACAACTAAATGAAGTGGAGCTAGGCAACCTTCCAGAAAAAGAATTCAGAATAATGATAGTGAAGATGATCCAGGACCTCGGAAAAAGAATGGAGGCAAAGATTGAGAAGATGCAAGAAATGTTTAACAAAGACCTACAAGAATTAAAGAACAAACAAACAGAAATGAACAATACAATAACTGAAATAAAAAATATACTAGAAGGAATCAATAGCAGAATAACTGAGGCAGAAGAATGGAAAAGTGACCCAGAAGACAGAATGGTAGAATTCACTGCTGCGGAACAGAATAAAGAAAAAAGAATGAAAAGTCCCATACAGGATAAACCCAAGTCCCATACAGGATAAACACACCGAGACACATAGTAATCAAATTGGCAAAAAATTAAAGACAAAGAAAAATTATTGAAAGCAGCAAGGGAAAAATGACAAATAGCATACAAGGGAACTCCCATAAGGTTAACGGCTGATTTCTCAGCAGAAACTGTACAAGCCAGAAGGCAGTGGCATGACATATTTAAAGTGATGAAAGGGAAGCACCTACAACCAAGATTACTCTACCCAGCAAGGATCTCATTCAGATTCGATGGAGAAATCAAAAGCTTTACAGACAAGCAAAAGCTAAGAGAATTAACCACCACCAAACCAGCTCTACAACAAATGCTAAAGGAACTTCTCTAAGTGGGAAACACAAGAGAAGAGAGGACCTACAAAAACAAACCCAAAACAATTAAGAAAATGGTCATAGGAACATACATATCAATAATTACCTTAAACGTGAATGGATTAAATGCTCCAAACAAAAGACACAGGCTCGCTGAATGGATACAAAAACAAGATCCACTTCAGACCTAGGGACACATACAGACTGAAAATGAGGGCATGGAAAAAGACGTTCCATGCAAATGGAAATCAAAAGAGAGCCTGAGTAGCAATACTCATATCAGATAAAATAGACTTTAAAATAAAGAATGTTACAAGAGACAAGGAGGGACACTACATAATGATCAAGGGATCAAACCAAGAAGAAGATATAACGATTATAAATATATATGCACCCAACATAGGAGCACCTCAATACATAAGGCAACTGCTAACAGCTATAAAATAGGAAATCAACAGTAACACAATAATAGTGGGGGACTTTAACACCTCATTTACACCAATGGACAGATCATCCAAACAGAAAATTAATAAGGAAACACAAGCCTTAAATGACACAATAGAGCAGAGACATTTAATTGATATTTATAGGACATTCCATCCAAAAACAGCAGATTATACTTTCTTCTCAAGTGCTCATGGAACATTCTCCAGGATAGATCACATCTTCGGTCACAAATCAAGCCTCAGTAAATTTAAGAAAATTGAAATCATATCAAGCATCTTTTCTGACAACAACGCTATGAGATTAGAAGTCAATTACAGGGGAAAAAAACATAAAAAACACAAACACATGGAGGCTAAACAGTACGTTACTAAATAACCAAGAGATCACTGAAGAAATCAAAGAGGAA
>NC_041220.1:24156655-24157345 GCF_002837175.3 Physeter macrocephalus | reverse complement strand
GAACAGACCAATCACAAGTAATGAAATTGAAACTGTGATTAAAAATCTTCCAGCAAACAAAAGTCCAGGACCAGATGGCTTCACAGGTGAATTCTATCAAGCATTTAGCAAAGAGCTAACACCTATCTTTCTCAAACTCTTCCAAAAAATTGCAGAGGATGGAACACTCCCAAACTCATTCTATGAGGCCACCGTCACCCTGATACCAAAACCAGACAAAGATACTACAAAAAAAGAAAATTACAGACCAATATCACTGTTGAATGTAGGGGGAAAAATCCTCAACCAAATAGTAGCAAACAGAATCCAGCAGCACATTAAAAGGATCCTACACCATGATCAAGTGGGATTTATCCCAGGGATGCAAGGATTCTTCAGTATATGCAAATCAATCAATGTGATACACCATATTAACAAACTGAAGAAAAAAACCGATATGATCATCTCAATAGATGCAGAAAAAGCTTTTGACAAAATTCAACACCCATTTATGATAAAAACTCTCCAGAAAGTGGGATTAGAGGGAGCCCACCTCAGCATAATAATGGCCATATATGACAAACCCACAGCCAACATCATTCTCAATGGTGAAAAACTGAAAGCATTTCCTCTAAGATCAGGAACAAGACAAGGATGTCCACTCTCACCACTATTATTCAACATAGTTTTGGAAGTCCTAGCCATGGCAAT
>NC_041220.1:24124396-24156636 GCF_002837175.3 Physeter macrocephalus | reverse complement strand
TATACCATGTTCTTGGATTGGAAGAATCAATATTGTGAAAATGACTCTACTACCCAAAGCAATCTACAGATTCAGTGCAATCCCTGTCAAATTACCAATGGCATTTTTTACAGAACTAGAACAAAAAAACCTTAAAATTTCTATGGAGATACAAAAGACCCCGAATAGCCAAAGCAGTACTGAGGGAAAAAAACGGAGCTGGAGGAATCAGACTCCCTGACTTCAGACTATACTACAAAGCTACAGTAATCAAGACAATATGGTACTGGCACAAAAACAGAAATATAGATCAATGGAACAAGATAGAAAGCCCAGAGATAAACCCACACACCTATGGTCAACTCATCTATGACAAAGGAGGCAAGGATATACAATGGAGAAAATACAGCCTCTTCAATAAGTGGTGCTGGGGAAACTGGACAGCTACATGTAAAAGAATGAAATTAGAACACTCCCTAACACCATACACAAAAATAAACTCAAAATGGATTCGAGACCTAAATGTAAGGCCGGACACTATAAAACTCTTGGAGGAAAACTTAGGAAGAACACTCTTTGACATAAATCACAGCAAGATCTTTATTTGATCCACCTCCTAGAGTGATGGAAATAAAAAGAAAAACAAACATGGGACCTAATGAAACTTAAAAGCTTTTGCACAGCAAAGGAAAACATAAACAAGACGAAAAGACAACCCTCAAAATAGGAGAAAATATTTGCAAACGACTCAACGGTTGATGAATTAATCTCCAAAAGATATAAACAGCTCATGCAGCTCAATATCAAAAAACCAAACAACTCAATCAAAAAATGGGCAGAAGACCTAAATAGACATTTCTCCAAATCACAGCAAGATCTTTATTTGATCCACCTCCTAGAGTGATGGAAATAAAAAGAAAAACAAACATGGGACCTAATGAAACTTAAAAGCTTTTGCACAGCAAAGGAAAACATAAACAAGACGAAAAGACAACCCTCAAAATAGGAGAAAATATTTGCAAACGACTCAACGGTTGAAGGATTAATCTCCAAAATATATAAACAGCTCATGCAGCTCAATATTAAAAAAAAAAACAACCCAATGCAAAAATGGGCAGAAGAGCTAAACAGACATTTCTCCAAAGAAGACATACAGATGGCCAAGAAGCACATCAAAAGCTGCTCAACATCACTAGTTATTAGAGAAATGCAAATTAAAACTACAGTGAGGTATCACCTCATACCAGTTAGAATGGGCATCATCTGAACATCTACAAACAACAAATGCTGGAGAGTGTGTCGAGAAAAGGGAACCCTCTTGCACTGTTGGTGGGAATGTAAATTGATACAGCCACTATGGAGAACAGTATGGAGGTTCCTTAAAAAACTAAAAATAGAAATACCATATGACCCAGCAATCCCACTACTGGGCATATACCCTGAGAAAACCATAATTCAAAAAGACACATGCACCCCAATGTTCATTGCAGCACTATTTACAATAGCCGGGTCATGGAAGCAACCTAAATGCCCATCAACAGACAAATGGATAAAGGAGATGTGGTACATATATACAATGGAATATTACTCAGCCATAAAAAGGAACGAAATTGGGTCATTTTTAGAGACATGGACGCATCTAGAGACTACCACGCAGAGTGAAGTAAGTCAGAAAGAGAGAAACAAATATCGTATATTAACGCGTATATGTGGAGCTAGAAAAATGGTGCAGATGAACTGGTTTGCAGGGCAGAAATTGAGACACAGATGTAGAGAACAAACGTATGGACACCAAGGGGAGAAAGTGGCGGGGGGGGGGATGGTGGTGTGATGACTTGGGAGATTGGGATTGACATATATACACTAATATGCATAAAACGGATAACTAATAAGAACCTGCTGTATAAAAAATAAAGTGCAAAAAAAAAATGAATACAATCTTCTGTGAAATTCCCAGTGTGACATATACCTTTGATCTTATTTTTCATGTTTTTAATATTTTTAGAATTTTATACACATTTATCAATCTTTTCATCTGTGAATTGCTCAATTGCTTTTCCATGTAGCACTTCTTGCCTTACTTAGAGATGTTAGATATATTTTCTTCCTACTTAGATATATACTTATAAGATATATTTTCCTCTGGCTTCATTAGTTTCTTTTGTTTACATTTAACTTCTTGACCCATTTAGAATTTATTTCGGGCTGTCGTGTGAGAAAAGTCTCTAACCAGACTTTTTTTCTTTCTTTTTTTTTTTTTTTAAACGTAGGCTAATACCTTCTCTTGGACTTCAATGAAATGTTATTAAAGGCAATTGTATTGAAATAATCAGCATCTGAAGACATAGCTCAGTGTTCACTGTGAACTTTGTTTCCCCCACCAGGTGAGCAGGAGCCAGCTATAAGCAGTGATTCTGACATCTCGCTGATCATGGCAATGGAGGTTGGACTGTCTGATGTAGAACTTTCCACGGACCAAGACTGCGAGGAGGTGAAATCTTGAAATGGCGAATATAGAAAAAAGGGGTTATAGGACCCAAGGGGAAGGAAGGGAGGAGTGCCCCAAGACTGGACCAGGCACGTGCCCCTCCAGAACACCTTGGCAACGCCAGGGCACTCCACACAAGAATGGTACCGAAAAGCAATATCCAAAGTCACGTTCATCAGGATGCAGTTTCTCCGTCTCTACAACAGCTCATGGCCTTGGCACCTTTGAAGTTGAAAGCTGATTTTCTTTCCCATGTCCTTGTAGACACACACTTCCGAAGTTCCTCAAACAGACGGAAAAGACACTTTTAGGGCTTCTTAGTTTCATTTCAGTTTCTTGTTTTCCTATTTGGGGAATGTTGTTGATTTCTTTGGCGCTTTCTTTTTAAGGACTATGTGTAGTTTATGTTCACTCTTTTGTTTTTCCTTTGATTCACTCCAGCTTTTGTACAGAGTTCTGTTTAGAAGCATCAGTTCCTGCTATGACCAGTTTGTATTCCATCTCTGAGATTAATGGCCTTGACCTCTCAGCATGAAGTGTGCATGGCTTTAGGAAGTGCCTCAGCACCTTGAAACAGTCTAAGGCCAGCTTTCATTTAGAATCTAAATTCTTTTAAGTGGATCTTGGAAATGCCAGCTGCCAGAGACCCCAACACCAAGCTCTGAATCTGCTGAGGCCACTGCTCATTTTTTTCAGCTACATACACTGGCTTCCACTTGCCAGGCTCTGTTAAGGACCCACGTGACTTGAGAAGGAAGCTCTAGGGAGGCACTTCAATCCGTCTGATTCTTAACAGTCTTTGGCTGAAATTCTGAACTCACAAGTTCCCACTAGGGCATTAGCACCATTCTCTGTGGCTGTAGGGCTTGTCCATCACTGGGACTGCAAGCCCAAGCCTAGTTTTCAAACCAGATACCATATACTCTTCCTGAAAGCAAAATGTCTGTTTCCCCAAGGCTACAGCAGTCTTTTGTTACCTCCACAAATGGGTTCTGCAGGAGATGGAAGCTTTAGAAAAGATCCAGTCGTCTTTGGATCCAACACAGTGAGGGCTGCAGTAGCATCTAGGTCTTACCTTAATTCCAATATGCTTCTGTTCAACCTCGCCAGACCTCGAGGGAGGATTTAGGTAAATCCTTAAGAAATTGCTTCCCAGGGCTCCCCTGAGTGCGTCTAGATACCAAGTGGGAGGGGAGGTGTGATTTGATAAACCATTTGATCTAAAAAGTACAGCATGGGAGTTGTTGATGTCAAGTTTCTCCTGACTGAGAGAGACAAAGAGGGAAAGGAAACGAGGTATCAAAGTGAATTCTAAAAACCCACCGGTGTTTTTAAACTGTTTGTTTTTATTCTTTTTTTGACAGAGGTGTGCTATTTTTTTCAGTGGGCAATTCTGTAATACATTGAGACTCTCAGGATGCAGGGATGACTAAGGCAGTGTGAATAGCTTCTCTGGACCATTAGATGGATCACCTCGACATCCGCGAAAGGCCATGCTGCCGCGTGGGTTACCTGGGAGAGAAAGCTTCTCTCACTGAGTTATTTATGTATGTGATGAGGCCCTTCTGTCTCACTACATGCATACTCATGCAAAAACAGAGTTTTGTTCTGCTGTAAGAGCTTGCTGCCTGCTGGAACACGGTGTATGTGTCAAGGGAGACCCCTGGCTGCTCTTTTTTCACCACCTTGAACAATTTCCTATTTGACGCTTTCTAAGTAGGCAGCAAGGCAAGGAAAATGATCACCACCTTCACAAATGTCACATCTCTCTAGGAGTCCAACACTTGCAGTAATGAAATCCAGGGTCTCCAGGCAGGGAGACATGAAGGCAGTGCCAAATCAGGAGTCAGGAGGCGTAGATGAGCAGCGTGCTTGCTGGGCCTTGGCTTCTCCATCTGTAAGTGACAGAGATTAACAAGATGTTGCCCAAGCCTCTTTCTGGTCTTAGGACCACGAATGAGCATTTTGCCGGGGGATCCATTTTTGACAGAGAGCTATGACATATAGCAGACTCTCTACGTTGGGGAGGCACAGTTACTTGACATGTAACGTATAACAGCTTTGGGGATTTGGCACTCTTGCGTGGCTGAGACTCTCTAAATGACTGAACTTTAAGTGCAAGTAGGAGTTGTTTTGTTTCGCCTTGTTTTAAAAACCACACTTAGGGCTTCCCTGGTGGCTCAGTGGTTAAGAATCCGCCTGCCAATGCAGGGGACACGGGTTCGAGCCCTGGTCCGGGAAGATCCCATATGCCGCGGAGCAGCTAAGCCCGTGCGCCACAACTACTGCAGGCCGCGCACCTTCTTGCGTGGCTGAGACTCTCTAAATGACTGAACTTTAAGTGCAAGTAGGAGTTGTTTTGTTTCGCCTTGTTTTAAAAACCACACTTAGGGCTTCCCTGGTGGCTCAGTGGTTAAGAATCCGCCTGCCAATGCAGGGGACACGGGTTCGAGCCCTGGTCCGGGAAGATCCCATATGCCGCGGAGCAGCTAAGCCCGTGCGCCACAACTACTGCAGCCCGCGCACCTAGAGCCCCTGCTCCGCAACAAGAGAAGCCACCGCAGTGAGAAGCCCGTGCACCACAACGAAGAGTAGCCCCTGCTCGCCGCAACTAGAAAAAAGCCCGCACACAGCAACGAAGACCCAACGCAGCCAAAAAACATAAAAACAAAAACCGCACTTAGTCACAGAGTTTGCAGTCTCTGGATACTTTCAAATCCTCCTTCTCAGTGTGGAATTCTTCGTCTCCAGGTATTTCTTTTTCCTGGTCAGCGAAGGCCTGCACCGCCGACCTCTCCTTCAGTCGGCTTTGCCCAAAACAAATTTTGGTATTAAGTCAAGGGGAATTAGAAGGACAATTCAACAGCAAAGGAAATATAAATTGTATTCCTTGCCCAGAGAGAAAATGCCTTTTGGATTGATGGGTGTTCTCTGTTCCTGCGAGCGACCAGGTAGATCAGGAATCGGTTGCTTATGTGCGCTGTGGCCCAGCAGCCCCTATAAGATGCTGCATAGGGGATGAGGGGCCCAGCCGGCCAATCTGAGGCCTGTGGACCCGACCCCAAGGAGGTTCTGCTGCAAACTCGCTGAGCCTAGAAGTTTCTCCTTTACCAAAGGTTTGTTTCTGAAGAATTTTCCTATGGCTTTGGTAGTTTTAAACAAACAACAACAAAAAAGGTTAACTGGCATGGGACATGTTCAGAAAAAAAAAGGAAACAGTCCTTTCTCCACAGCCTTCTTCACCTTCTCCCCAGTGAAGAAGAAACTCTGACCTGGGGCCCCAGTAACTCAAAGAGTATCAAAGGGTGTGGGAACCTTCTAGAGGTGTATGCAGACTTGATGTGTATTTTTCTTTAGTGTCTTAGACCAGCACTGTTCAACAGATATATAGTACAAGTCCCACATGTAATTTTCAATTTTCTACTGGCCACATTTTAAAAAAGCAAAAGGAAACAGGTAAAAGTAACTTAATAATATCCTTCTTTAAGCCAATATTATTGTTTCGACACGTAATTAGTGTAAAAAGTATTCATAAAATACTTGACGTTCTTTTTCCGTACTAAATCTTCTAAGGGCAGTGTATGCTTTACACTCACACACCTCTCCGTTCGGACTGGCCATTTCTGCAGCTGTCAGCCGCGTCACATGGCTCGTGGCCACCTTGGACAGTGCGGGGCTAGAGCTTCTCCAACATTCTCACAAGATTCCCTGACCCTCACAGAGTAAAAAAGGTTAAAACCTAATTACCTCCAGAAAGAACTGGACTCCACCCAGGCCATCTAATGAGAGGCCTGGAGATCCATCTGTTTTATAATGAGTAAATATGCGGACCATCCTTTGTGAAATTTTTTCTGGATCTTTCTAACCACACCACTGACGTCCATGACCGTTTTCTGTTGCTTCCTTGACCAGTTGTTTTTTAAAAAGTCACACAAAGCATGTTGGTTTGGTGCTGAGACAACATTTTATCCTTCACTTCCACCCTTGGACCGACGTGTGGCAGGCACTCAGGGGCCAAAGAGAAACCCAGACCCTAGTCATCCAACTTTACCTCAACCCCTGGTCTGCTTTCTTCCCGATTGGCAGAAGATCTTTTCCTGGTCCCAGGGCCCCATAGTCCCACCACTATAGCTAAAATGCCTGGATTTGGGAGGAAAAAGTGGGAAGGTACATATTGACTCCAAATACAAGACCTTGTGTAGCCTTCTCAATAGAGAAGGGGTCTCTGGGGCTTGTGACCATCTGGCCCCAAGTTGGTGAATTATGATCACCTGCAACTCAGAAGCCAGATCTCAACTTGGAAGTAAGCATCCCCCTTAGACCCCAAGGCTGTGGGCAAGAAAAGGAACGTCTCCATTCCCTCAGAATAATTTAGAGTCCCCCCTAGGAATTGCTACGTCCTATGTGGCCAGTCCCTTTGGGAAGAACTGAGCCCTGATCATGAATAGAGCATAGGAATACTGATTTCATCTCTAGGGTTTGGTCACCCCTAAAATGTCAACTGCATCATCTAGGCAGGGAGTGGTGGAGAGTTTGGAGAAGACAGAAAGTTAGAAGTAGCAAAGGCACCTACCTTTTCTGACGTCACTTAGTAATGATCATGACCATGGCGTCCAATCTTTGTCCAAAGAGGTTTTGTTTGTTTGTTTGTTTGTTTTGTTTTGTTTCAAGCATTTTCCTCATTCTGATGGAAACATCCTGGATGTTCCTGGGTCTGGATTTGGTTGTATCAAACCATGGTACCCAGTGGTTAATGCAGTTAGTGCTCTGACATCCCTGAAGCTGCCATCCTTTCAGAACCAAAGATGATGACAGATAGCATATCTTGGGACTCTTTTACCCCCATCATGTTCATTATGTTGAGATGAAAATTCTTGCAGAGCATAAAAAAATAAATGGCATTTAGTTGTCCATTGAATGCATCACCTTGACCAAAAACAAAGAAACCTCATTAAATCAAAACTCCTTCAGAAAACCTGAGATAGAGTCACAGCCTCTGAGAAGGGAGGACCCAGGACCCCCCACCCTGTGATTCTAGATAGAGCCCCTGAGTTCATTTCTGGTAGCTTTTTTTTAATAGACTCCCACTTAGATTTCTTGCCCTTTTTTGTCTGGGTGTGTCTCTTTCTATCTCTGGATCTCTCTGACTGCCTGTCTCCTTCTTTGTACACACACCCACACACATATCCTTTTCCCACCTTTCAGGACAAAAAAAAAAAAACCTTTGCGGCTCTGAATCTATAGGGTTGTCACTATTGTGATTAATATTGCTTCTGTTGGCCTTTTTTTACTGTGTGGCAGTATCTATCTTTTCACTTCTGATGAGGAAAACCAGTTGACTATAAAGGCAAATTAACTTCCTCTGTAATGGGGTTTGCCTCATTTTCACTTCTCATATCACTAATTTTATCACAAATCACCTCTAGCTATTGCCCTTTTTTTTTTTTTTTTTTAAAGGGTTCCTTGCCAGAAAAGTCTCTGAGGTAAATAATGGCAAGGTAACAATTCCAGAATGCTGTCTAATCTCTTATCTTCCACCTCTAGCATTTGTGACCTTCTTAGTTCACCGCAGGCCCTCCGCACCACAGGGTTAGGATTTCTTGGAAAAACGTGGGCTGTACCGTATCCAATGTCCACTCCTGCTTTTAACATCTTGGCACGAGAGTTTGCTCTTTGTAAGTGATCTGAGAGGCCACTTCTTCCTTAAGACTGAAAAAGAGGCAAAAAAAAAAAAAAAAAAAAAAAACCCATTCCCCTAAAGTGACAGACACACAGATTCTTGTGCAGTGAGTGACCTGCGGGCACAGAAGTCCCTCCTCTGTGCTATTTGCATGGCCGCGACTGAAAAGTACATTTGATGATGGCAATTAAAAGGTGGTGGGGATACTTACCCGCAGGAAGTCAGAAAAGAGGATGGCAGGATATGAACATGGATGCTCTTCCCGAATCCACGAGCATCCCCTAGCTTTAGAGATGACCTGTTTGGGGGAATGTGTACGTCTTAAGGAGTTAAACGCTCATGAGTTAAACACTCCTGATTGCAAAGAAGGTTGGGATTACCTAGAAAATGAATTAATTCTGAGAAGCAGGTGTGAGTTTCTCATCACTTACCTCTTCCCTTTCCCTGCTCCCCTCCCCATCTCAACTCCAGGCCCTTTGTAATAGGAACAATAATTTTTAAAGACCCATAGATCAGTAGCCATGCTCTCCCCTTTGAGCCTTTCGATGGCACTAAATTAATCATCCCAAAACTCGAGCAGTGATTCCAGATCCTGGATGTAGACCCTTAATTATCAAGCCCTGTAAATGCAAAACCTGCTCATTCTACAGAGAGGCTGTTGAGGTCATTTACATCTCTCTTTACGTACTCTGAATGTTGCCTGCCTTGCATGCTTCATGATCAAGTGGCTTCTTCAGGAACCCGTGATCGAAGACCTTCTTATCCTCGTGCTACTGTTAACATTTGTACTTACTACCAAGCTATTCTCTCTCTGGCCACCTGATAAATACTTGTTGAGGATAATGATAAGGCAAGAATATACATCTCTTCAGAGGTTCTGCCGGTCTGAACAGAGTGAGGGAGAGAAAAATCTGGAGAAGGTAACTCAACCTGAGTTACCTGAAGTCATTGCTTGACAGAATGTCTGTGGTCTTGTCATCCTTACTGAAGTGAAGGGCTTGGAGAAGCAGGAAAAATGTGGGGACCATGTGTACTGTATACACCAAAGACCGATCACCATCCAAGTGGACACATGTCTCTTCCAGTGACGAGTTTAATTTTCTCACAATGCGCTCATAAATAAAAGTGACGGTGGTTTGCTTGGTCGAATGAAACTGTGAAACGGGGTTTTCTCTTGCAGGCTTGCGATTGACCTTACTAAATCCAGAAATCTAAAAAAATGTCTCATGGCCTTAGTCCTGCACCATCTTGAAAGCCTAGCGCTTAGGCCCCTTTTCCCTCAAAAGTTTCAGACAAGTCGAGCGCTTTATTGAACTCAGAATATTGTTCTCTTGGAGAATGTGAAGATTTTAAATAGCCAAAGAATTTTCATGTATAAGAGCTCATTAATGACAGCATATCCTGCTCTTTTGAAGAAAATACCAAACTATTGCCTGTAGTAATAGATAGTGGAGCAATGGAAGAAGGACTATTAACGAAAGGACTTTTCAGTCTGTTTGTGTTGGCGTCTATGGTACTTAGTATTATGTAGGATGTTATCGCAAAGGGGCAGGGTGCCCTCTGCTGGAATTCTCGCCATTATTCTTTGAGCCAGCTAATTTGACTAGGGTCACCATTTCCTCAACAACTAGTAGTGATTTGCCTTTCATCGTACAGTTTCCTCAGTGGTTGAGAATTTGGTCCACATTTGTCAAAAGAGAAAGGGATGTCACAAACTCTGAAAAGTTGGAGGAGGATCCCATGGAAGATCTGTCAGCAGCCCCTTTCTTCTGCAGAATGTTGAAAGAGTATTGTTCGCTCTGTTTGCAAAGAAGATGCCTCTGGCTGGAATGTTTGTGCAGAGTTATAAGGCAAGGGCCTAATTGTTTTGTAACGTTATCTCAACTTTTTTCTTGTCAGATTGCAAAGGAAGATCAATAAACAGACTTCTTTCATATGAATGTAAATGGTGTGAAATACTCACGTGTTTTGTACATGTACATAATAATATATTTACTTCCTGCTTTCACATTAGTAATCTGAAATGGTTGTACCATTTTATAATTAGAAAGAGATGTAGGGTTGGGGGAGGGAAGGGAGGGTTGTTATTTTTATAGTGGGATGTCCCTTATATTTAGAAAATGAAGTAATTTTGTACTTGTGAAAAGTTACATTCCATTCATTTCCTGAAAAAATAATGGGTGTTGTTCTTTAAAATGTTCATGAGCTGGGAGTAGGATTATTCTAGTTTCCAGGGGAGCCTCCCAAGCAGTATATATGTGACACTGATTTTGTGGACTGCAGATCATGACCAGCAATTGCCAGCTCACTAATGTGAAAAACAAACAAACAAACAAACAAAAAAACAACTTATTTAAACCTCTTTGTATAGAGCACATTATTATTTCCACTGGAAAAAAAAAATGTCTCCTACAAAGAATGAATCTACCATTCAAAACAGTCCAGACATGGCATCATAAATCAATCTCTAGTCCCTCCCTACCAGCAAGAAAAATAATCCAGTGGATTTATTTTTCCCCTCCTGAACACAAATTATGTGCTTTCATTGTAAAATGAATGATGTCACCGGTAGAGTTTTACTTAGCATCCCCTGGAGGTCTTTCTGGCCAGTCTGCAGCTCCCACGCATAATGGTCCCTGACCCATCCTCTCCATATTCAGATAATGAGACTGCTCTTCCTTGATTTTTTTGCCACATGACTCAAAATCACCGAAGTTATTCCTCATGGCATTTGCATGAGTAACTTTTTATTTGGACTTTGGTTAGCTCTTAATTGCTAAAAAAAATTAGTAGTGAATTATGTAGCTGTTTTACCCAAACATCATCTTCTATACAAAGTCACAGGCGTATTTAAATGATTAGTTAAGGCAGTGTAGTTATTCATTTTTGTTTTGTTTTCTGTATAAATCTCTTTCTCTTTCCCTCTTCCCCACCTCAGGCACCTACCTTACTCCTTCTAAAGCACTTTATATATCTCTTGAAATACACGGAAGTTTTAAAAAACTGTCTTTAAAGGGATTTGTCTTCTGTTAGGAGACACGACTTTTATCTTGCTTTATTGTATTCTCTATGTGCTTGGAAAGCATAAGCCGTTTGTCTCATGTGGGCTAGTGATGAAATATTAAGGATAATAATTGGCAACATTCAATCATACAACATGGCTATTTTTGTTATATAGAAGACTATCGTGTAAATAAGTGCAATCGTGTTCTTATGTACTGGTTCAAAAAAAATGCAACTATGAAGATTTGAAAAGGATTGTGAATTCCAGGAAATTTCATTGCAAAATTTCGTTTGGTTTTGTTTTTTAATAAATTGGAACCAGATGTATGTGTTTGTGTCATCTGTATTTCCTAACTGTGTTGCCTCATCTGGAGTTCTAGAGGTGGCACTGTGGATTATAAAACATTGATATTTAGGGACTTGCCTGGTGGTCCAGGGGTTAAGACTCTGCGCTTCCACTGCAGGGGGCATGGGTTCGATCCCTGGTCAGGGAACTAAGATCCTGCATGCTGCACGGTACAGCCAAAAAAAAAAAATCGGTATTTATCGTCAAATCATGATTATGTTAAAAGAGTGAGAGATTTTTAATAACTTCTTTATTTCTCTCAGGTAAGTCCAATGCCAGGTACCAAGACCTCTGCTTAGCTCTATCCCCCTAAGTGAAGTAATTAAAAGATTTTGAGCAACTCAGCAGAAGAATGGCTGCTGAATTCACTTGACGTGCTCTTGGGTAGGAACTGAGCCCTTGATCTGAGCCATCGTGGGCAGGTCACCCTAAGGAGGGTTACACCGTGGAGCCCACCAGATGGGCTGGGGCAGCCAGGTCCTTCTTCATATTTACTTGTCCACCTCTAAAGGATTTTAAATAGCAATTCCTTCACGTTAGCAAGAAAATGCTACAAAAATTAAAAAGATGGGAAATGCCAACCTGGGAAGGTAGGAAAGGAAGATGAAAAAGGCGAGAGGTGCCCCTATTCATTATTATCACCCACTTCAAACTGGCAGGTCCTGGTGCGGCTTAGAGCCTCTGGGTCTCGCCCATCCAAGGTGCTAGCGCATCCCCTGGAGGAGCAGGCAGGATGGGGCATGCCAAGTGCACTTTGGCCTATGACCGAAGCCTTCCCCCTGGCCGGGCACACCTCCAGGGGCTGTGGATGGCACACTATCTGCTGGCAAAAGGCAAGCCATGTTGAGTGCCCTGGGCTCCCAGAGTTTCTTCCTGCCCAGGTGAGGAATGTGGATGGCTGCAAAGCGTCACTGCCCTGGAGGCTTGGCCCCCAGGCCAGTCCATGCTTAATTCCTAGGTCGGAAGATATTCTAAGGGGATCGTTGGTAACGATAATGATTGTGCCACATTACGAGGCCTTTAAATTTTGTTTATGCGTTCATGATCTCAACTTTTATCTGCCCAGACAACTGTTGTCGCCGGTGAAGCTGCCATCTGGGGTAGGAAGCTATTACCAGGATCTAGACACCATCCTTCTTGACTCCCTTCCTCCACAATCCTTCCTCCAGACCAGGGACTCCCAAACTGGGAAATGTATTCAGTGGGACACATTCCAGGACATGTTAGAAACTTCAGCTGCAGAGTCCCAAGGTCAGCTCAGCTAGAATAAGGCTTTGTACAATACATATCAGCTATTAAAAAACTTCCAAGCAGGTCTTCACGAAGTCACCACTTTTCCTGAAGCTGAGTGATGACAGAATCCTCTCTCTCATATTTTTCAACACTACACTGGACGAGACCGCTTGCATGGAACATGGAAGTTTTCAAGCTAGAATAAAGCTGCTGGACCTTGTTTCCCACTTCGGACCATTGTCCCTGCTCTAACTTTCACAGGAAAAAGTCTTTGTGCACACCCTGCACCGCCAGCCTGGTGCCTGCTTCCCCTGGAGCGGAGATGGCCCGGGAGACAGGTCACCAGGGGCCCTCAGAGTCACATGTGCGGCAGGGAACGGGCCGACCACGTTGCTTCTTTACCATTCATTCAGGAGTGGAGGCCCTGCCCTCCTAGACACTCCGCTTCCTGGGCTTTTGAGAAGCCATGCAGCATACCCGTCCTTTTGAGAATGGAAAATGTAAAACTGCCCAGCACTTTGTATGTAATAAGCCAGCTGGGCCAGCTTGAGCACCCAATTCTTAGTCTATTAATGCCTATGTTTGGAGTAATAGGAGCTAAACCACTATTCAAAAAGAACAAAAATGTTCTTTTGTAAATCCCGTAATCCCTTCTAAACCAGTGTCAGTATCCTGCTCATTTCCTTGCCTTGGTTGAGTGATACATTGTATCAGATTGGGGAAACGGGGCTGATGGGGGAGGAGGTGGATTATTCTTGCTCTGTGATAATTATTATACACAGAAGAGTGAGGGTACCAACTGATGAGAAATTCAGTGACTGAGAGAGATTTCATTATTTCTGAGATGTTTTAGAATAATGATTCCATCATCCTCTGTGATCCAACAACAGAAATTTGCGCGTTATTTCATTCCACTCATTGGTAGGGTCTCCCTCAGATCTCACGGTGACTCTTTGTTCTTGGCTGTAAGAATAAGGGACAGTGAGCTTTGGGCTGTGCCATCAACGACCAAGGGAAGCCTCTGCTCCCCCTGCTAAGATCTCCCTTCGTCGAGGCATGGCACAGGTAGGATGCCACCAAAGTCTCCAACTGGGGGGAACCTGTATTTGCTGGCACCCTAGAACGTAACAGTCAAACTCCCCAAAGACCTCAGACCTTTCTGTTGTGGAAGACGTTCCCTCCCGGTCCCCATGGAAACATCCAGAAGGTCTGATCATAGTCTTGACGCGTCCCCCCCAAAGCTAGGCTCCCTCTCTGTCCCTCCTTCTAAAGTTCCTGCCTTCTTTGCGCTTAAGGATCATTTACTAAATAGTCAGGGGAGAAACCAGAGCCAGTTTTCATTGGCGGGCATAGCCCTTGGTTGCTATGAGAGCTGTATACACAACACAGCTGTCATTGGTATTGTAGATCTAATGGGAGCCAAGGGTCTCAAATCTCGAAGAAAAATAATAATAATTCAGAGCTTTGGAATAACTTCAATATCTATAAATAAATATGAGCGCAGGGAAGCTAATTACAGAATGTAAGAACCCCGTAGAGTTAGACCTGGGAATAAGATTGGGTCCGGACCTGATGTTACACCAGCAAAACCCCTGTCCATCTAATAACACACAGTGCCTCCCAAAAGATAAAGTTAGAAGTGGTCCATTTGCCTCATATCACTTTCTTTTTCTCTCTCTTTTATTCTCTTTATCTGAAACGAGGAGGAGGAGGAGAAAAGGGAGGACATTGTTCAGGGCCAGAGTTAGGGCTGGAACTTGGGTTTCCCGACCCCGTTGCCAGAGATCCTGGGGCGGCACTGCACTGCTTCCATAAATGGAAGCATCTCCAGACAGCTCAAAAATCTCCAGAATGGAAAGCTAGAAAAGCTGAAAGCTGGATTTTATTAGATTGGTAGGAAGATTGTTGTATAGTCAGGAAACACTCCCTGAACAGGAACAATTCTAATCTGGAAACAGAAATAGGATGGATGCGACCATGGTCTCCAAGCAGGGACACGTGTGAACACATACACACCACCCACAAGGTGGGCCCCAGTGAACACTGTCTAATTTTAGCCGTGCGAGAAAGCTCCTTGCCTTAAGATCCCAACGTGAGTTATTAGCCTCTGTGCTCATTCCTTCAAAAGAAAATTAGTTATGATGTTGTGCTTTCCAAAACTGGCTCACTGTTGACAGCCTGCCCTTCTTCTAGCCCCTGCTATGACACTGAGACTTACTTGAAGGAAGGTATAGGGGTGGACTTCTTTTTCATATATTATGGGGAACCAGAGGTCCAGAGAAAACCCCCAAACTTTAGAACACTTAAAAACATTGGACAAAATATTTTAAAATCTTCTTTAAGATGAGTGGCTAAATTGGTGGGAAAGTAAGAAAATTTCTTGGAAGCCAGAAGCGATAAGAAAGTACTACCTACCCAGAGGGGAAAGTGAACACCATTCGTGGAGTTTTCCCTGGGTGTATATGCTGATCCCTGAAGGTCTAGGGATCCACAGATTTTTTCTGTAAAGGGCCAGGTAAATACTTTACGCTTTGTGAGCCATATGTGATTTCTGTCACTTTCTTTCGTTGTTGTCATTGTTTTTAACAACGCTTTTAAAACGTAAAAACTGTCCTTAGCTCAAGGGCTACACAAAATTAGGCCACAGGAAGGGTTTGTGCTTCTGCAGGGGACAGGGACAAAGTCCAGGGTCAGAATCGGAGACCCCAGCCCCACAGTTGCGAATAAACTAGGAAAATCTCAGTGGATAGACTAGAAAACACACGTCTGCTGGAAGGAGTAGGGACAGATGTTTATCAGTGGTGGCCTTGGTTCTAGATAAAGAGGGAAACGCTAAAGTACCCTTCCCCCCACCCCACTTCTCATCCCAGATGCCCTAACTGCGGACAACCTTTCTCATGCACTCTGGACCAGAATCCAGCCACCCGTGTGATCTGAATACCTAAGGCACAGATTTACGGTGGGCCCAGACTGTTTCTGTTTTGTATATAATTCATTTATATTATTTTTTAGATTATAAATATAAATGATATTTGTCTTCTGTCTGACTTCTTTCACTAAGCATAATATTCTCTAGGTCTGTCCACATTGCTGCAAATGGCAATATTTCATTCTTTTTTATGGCTGAGTAATATTCCATTATATATATATATATATATATATATATATATATATATATATATATCACATTTTCTTTATCCATTTATCTGTTGATAGATACTTCGGTTATTTCCATGTCTTGGCTATTGTAAATAGTGCTGCTATGAACATTCCAATACATGTATCTTTTTAAATTAGTGTTTTCATTTTTTCTGGATATATATATAAATAAATGTATATACCAAACAGAAACAGACTCAAAAATGTAGAAAACAAACTCTTGATTACCAAAGGGGGGAGAGAAGGTGAGGAGGGACAAATTAGGAGTATGGGATTAACAAGCAAACTACTACTACAAACTATTATACATAACATAGATACTAGATACAAACTACTATATATAAAATAGATAAGCAACAAGGGTGTATTGTATAGCACAGGGAATTATGCCCATTATCTTGTAATAACCTATAGTGGAATATAATCTGCAAAAATATGGAATCACTATGCGTACACCTGAAACTAACACAAAATTGTAAATCAACTATACTTCAATTTAAAAATAATAATGATAATAAAATTAAAATAAAATAAATTGGGCCCAGACTGAGAGTTGCCCTAAATGTTTGGCAGAATCAAACTCATAGCCTCCCTGGAGGAATACTCTTAAACCCAGGCTGCAAATAAATCCTTACAAACCAAGTTCCAAAGGAATATGAACTCATAATCAAAAATCTCAAAACACATGAGGACTCAAGCCACAGTGAGGCAGAGTCCAAAGTCAGAAAGATTGACAAGATAGGAAGTATCAGGAAAAACACACAAAATGTGTGTGTAAAGGGCCCTCTGGGTGATTCTAATGTGCCCTAAAGTTTGAAAACCACCATCCTAGTTGTTTCAGGGCCCAACAGCAGAGCCTCCAAAAATAAAGTGGAAAGAGGAGAACAGGTGAAATCATTACTCAGTTGGGCTGCTTTGATCTTAGGATGATGGATTTGGAGGAGACTGAATTTCATCCAGAAAATGTTTTATCACTTGGGACTACGTGACTTGCAGAGGGGAGGAGTAATGAAGGCTATCCACATACTTAACCATCAGGGCCCAGTATGATCTAACCCTGCCTGCCTCTCCTCTTTCTCTGTATCAGAACAATCTTCACCTGACTAGCAAGGCCACAGCCACTCTGTATCTGTTGTTGGCTCAGCAATGTATCCTCAGGGCCCAGGGGCCGCTCAGGGAACAGTCAACTCATGACTGGTCTGTAAGGGCGTCACCATAGGGAAAGGCCCAAAGGAGGAGTACCACGTCTCACCACGAGGGGGCGCTGTTCCCACAAAGCACAGCCTATGAGCCCAAAAGTCCAGGCCGGCATTGCTAATGCAAAGCATTGCATGCTGAGAAATTGCTGCTACTGACAATGAAAAACAAACTCCACAGTGACTTTAAAGAAATACATAATGTTAATATGATCGCTGCTATCATATTAACATCAGTAATCACGGCGAGGACTTGAGTTTCAGAGTGAGTTGCGTGTTTGTGCGCTAGGTCTTCAGTGAGTGATTTTCTTGCATCGTGTCATTTGGCCCTCACCATCACCCAGCAAGTGAGGAAAGTGCTGTCATTATGCCCATTTTACAAATTCTAATAGTGAAGCTTAGGAAGTAACGTGTCCAAGATCACACAGGTAGTAAGCGGCAGACTGCTCATATACCCAAGTCTTTCTGGCTCCTAAAAGCTGCTCCCTTCTGAAGGGAAAGCTGACAAATTTCTCTAGCTCTGTAAAATAAGAGGGAAGAGTTTTAAATTTAAAACGACAACAGAAAAGTGTCTTTGTTTTCCAGTGGAGAAATCTGACACTACCTCAGCCAGGAGATCAAAACCAGCCTCAACAGTGATGCCATGTTGCTAGTGTGTCCCTGTGTATGATGTGTATAAAGTGTTACTTTACCATTGTGATCTCCTTCCCAAGACCTTTCTTCCGAATCAATGACCGATACTATCAAAACTGTCAAGATCATCAAAAAGTAAATCACAAAAACTCTCAGAGATCAGAGACGCCTAAGAAGACAAGACAATGAAATGTAATGTAGTATCCGGGATGGGATCCTGGGACAAAAAAGGGCATCAGGGAAAAACTAGTGAAATCCGAAAACAGGCTGGAGTTTAGTCCATAGTAATATACTGGTGTTGACTCTTAACTGTGACAAATGTACCAGGGTGATGTTAGATCTTAACAGGGAAAACTAGGTGAGGGAAAACAGGAACTATCTGTATAACTTTTCTGTAAGTCTAAAACTATTCTAAAATAAGTTTATTTTAAAAGAGATATTTTTAACAAATATATGAACCCAGTGGATTGCTAGAAACACAGAAATTGGTTTTTGATGCTATTGTGGTGTCCTTCTCCGGAAATTTTCGGAATAGAACAGAGAACTCAGTATCCTGAAGAGGTTAGATGTTCTTGAAGCAGGAGACTGGACCAAATTATTTCTCAACATCAATTCCAGATTTTTCCAGACTATAAATCTGTGATTTGTATTAATTGTTACAATGACTCTTCAATCCAGAGTCATTGGAAAATGCAAGGAATGAGAAGCTAATCATTTGTAATTATATGTCAGAGTGATTACAAGTGTAATGAGTAGTTTTCCTAGCTGGTCACAGTAATTACATTTAACACTTAATAGTAAACCACACACACAAATGCAACAAACGTTAGAGACACTTGCCCTTTGTGTTGGCATTTGTGTCGTTGAGCTGTTTTTCCCAGTAGGGGGCTCTGTTGACCATCGAATGGAAAAGGAGACCTGGGAATGGAGAATAGAGGTGTGTGGATTCCACTTGGAACAGAGTTTGCAGGGTTAACTTTGAGAAAGAATAACTATTCAGAAATCTCCAGTAACACTTGTACAGTCAGAATGGGGAACTAGATACCGCCAACCAACATGGTTGAGGTAGTGAGTGTTTCAGAGAAGGAAGAAAGTGTATTGGACTAAACCAGAAAACAGAACCCTTAGGCCTATTACTGAAACCATATATCCCCGTTGAAAAGCAGGTTAGAAATGACAAAACTAGAAACGTCTTGGACTTCCCTGGTGGCACCGTGGTTAAGAATCCGCCTGCCAATGAAGGAGACATGGGTTCGAGCCCTGGTCCAGGAATATCCCACATGCCACGGAGCAACAAAGCCCATGCTCCACAACTACTGAGCCTGCGCCCTAGAGCCCGTGAGCCACAACTACTGAAGCCGGCGCGCCTAGAGCCCGTGCTCTGCAACAAGAGAAGCCACCGTCATGAGAAGCCCGCGCACCGCAACGAAGAGTAGCCCCCGCTCGCCACAACTAGAGAAAGCCCACGTGCAGCAATGAAGAGCAAACGCAGCCCAAAATTAATTAATTAATTACGTTTTAAAAGTAAATAAAAGTATACCCTTAAAAAAAAAAAAAAAGAAATGGCTTCTCCCCAGCCAGACCTGTGTTCCTGAAAAGTCATGTAGAAGGAATGTTCTTAGAGTAGCATCTTTTCACTGATTGGCCACAAATAATCTTATTCCATATAGCATTTCACAAGATAGCTCATGCATTTAATTCTTTACCTTAAACATAGTTGCAAGAGCAGCCCCTACACACACACACACACACACACACACACACACACACACACACACACTTAAAATCCTTTAATGCCCTCCCATTTCTATTAAGTCCAAGTACAGTACATAATCCTTAACATGACCTCCTAAGTCCTGCATGATCTCGCCCCTGACACCTCCAGAATTATCTCATACCTCTCTCCACTCAAGCCAGGGGCTCCAGCCCCACTCCACCCCCCTTCTTCTAGTTCACGTCCATTCATCCTTTGGATCTCAGCTCAGCCGCTTTCCCTTGGAGGAAGCTTCTCTCACTCCTAGGTCAGGTAGCCCTGTTAAATGCTTACATCGCACCTTGTACTTTGCCTTCATAGCTCTAATGACAGGTCAGCCGAGTGTACTAAACATAGCACTGAACAGTGTTCAGCATTAATAATTCACTTATGTGATTGTTAGATTGGTATTGATTTTCCTCTCTAGATTGCACATTCCTTAAGATTAAGGTTCATGTTTTGATTCTGTGTATCTCAGTGCCCAGCACAGGACCTGGCTCAGAATAGGTCTTCTATATGTATCTGTGCAATAAATGACTGAAGGATCGACAAGGTACCTGCCAGATGTCCAGCTCCCAACTACCTGTTTTACTCTTTTCATCCAAAAAGAAAAAAATAGGGCTTCCCTGGTGGCGCAGTGGTTGCGCGTCCGCCTGCCGATGCAGGGGAACCGGGTTCGCGCCCCGGTCTGGGAGGATCCCACGTGCCGCGGAGGGGCTGGGCCCGTGAGCCATGGCCGCTGAGCCTGCGCGTCCGGAGCCTGTGCTCCACGACGGGAGAGGCCACAACAGTGGGAGGCCCGCGTACCACAAAAAAAAAACAAAAAAAAAACAAAAAAAAAAAAATAAACTTGCCCTTTGTGTTGGCATTTGTGTCGTTGAGCTGTTTTTCCCAGTAGGGGGCTCTGTTGACCATCGAATGGAAAAGGAGACCTGGGAATGGAGAATAGAGGTGTGTGGATTCCACTTGGAACAGAGTTTGCAGGGTTAACTTTGAGAAAGAATAACTATTCAGAAATCTCCAGTAACACTTGTACAGTCAGAATGGGGAACTAGATACCGCCAACCAACATGGTTGAGGTAGTGAGTGTTTCAGAGAAGGAAGAAAGTGTATTGGACTAAACCAGAAAACAGAACCCTTAGGCCTATTACTGAAACCATATATCCCCGTTGAAAAGCAGGTTAGAAATGACAAAACTAGAAACGTCTTGGACTTCCCTGGTGGCACCGTGGTTAAGAATCCGCCTGCCAATGAAGGAGACATGGGTTCGAGCCCTGGTCCAGGAATATCCCACATGCCACGGAGCAACAAAGCCCATGCTCCACAACTACTGAGCCTGCGCCCTAGAGCCCGTGAGCCACAACTACTGAAGCCGGCGCGCCTAGAGCCCGTGCTCTGCAACAAGAGAAGCCACCGTCATGAGAAGCCCGCGCACCGCAACGAAGAGTAGCCCCCGCTCGCCACAACTAGAGAAAGCCCACGTGCAGCAATGAAGAGCAAACGCAGCCCAAAATTAATTAATTAATTACGTTTTAAAAGTAAATAAAAGTATACCCTTAAAAAAAAAAAAAAAGAAATGGCTTCTCCCCAGCCAGACCTGTGTTCCTGAAAAGTCATGTAGAAGGAATGTTCTTAGAGTAGCATCTTTTCACTGATTGGCCACAAATAATCTTATTCCATATAGCATTTCACAAGATAGCTCATGCATTTAATTCTTTACCTTAAACATAGTTGCAAGAGCAGCCCCTACACACACACACACACACACACACACACACTTAAAATCCTTTAATGCCCTCCCATTTCTATTAAGTCCAAGTACAGTACATAATCCTTAACATGACCTCCTAAGTCCTGCATGATCTCGCCCCTGACACCTCCAGAATTATCTCATACCTCTCTCCACTCAAGCCAGGGGCTCCAGCCCCACTCCACCCCCCTTCTTCTAGTTCACGTCCATTCATCCTTTGGATCTCAGCTCAGCCGCTTTCCCTTGGAGGAAGCTTCTCTCACTCCTAGGTCAGGTAGCCCTGTTAAATGCTTACATCGCACCTTGTACTTTGCCTTCATAGCTCTAATGACAGGTCAGCCGAGTGTACTAAACATAGCACTGAACAGTGTTCAGCATTAATAATTCACTTATGTGATTGTTAGATTGGTATTGATTTTCCTCTCTAGATTGCACATTCCTTAAGATTAAGGTTCATGTTTTGATTCTGTGTATCTCAGTGCCCAGCACAGGACCTGGCTCAGAATAGGTCTTCTATATGTATCTGTGCAATAAATGACTGAAGGATCGACAAGGTACCTGCCAGATGTCCAGCTCCCAACTACCTGTTTTACTCTTTTCATCCAAAAAGAAAAAAATAAATAAACATTTTACCCAGGAATTAGAATTAGTAATATTTGAGTATTATATATCAGGCTATTTGGGAGATTGGGGTAATATAATGTAAGCAAAGCACTTCAATGTTAGCTGAAAAATATGGGAGAAAATAATAGAAAAGAATAAGAGATTAGATGACATAAAGCAAAAATGTTGTCATATTTGAGACAGGTCATCAGAGGGGCATATTTTCTAGAGAAATATCTCCCAGGATGCCAGTGTTGATGAGGAGGAGATGAAGTATTAATTCAGGTGAGGCAGGGTATTATTATTATTAAACCACAGACTTGGAAAACTCAGCTCCAGACTCAACTCAGCATCCCCCTAGCAAAGCAAGGTCCCAAAGAGAGAGAAATCTATTGTATAAGGGACGCCAGGGAAAGCCATGCCCTGTGTAGGACTGTGCTAAGCTGCTAAGTATCCTCTACACCTTTAGCTTAGACTTTGCTGTGAGAAGCTCAAGTTGTCCTATCTTTGGCCAATGGGAGTCTCTTTGAGTTGACTCCTAAGTCCTTCTTCGATGATATTACTAGTCTTCGAGAGCTTTCCCACTCTCTGGTACAATGAAATGTTCCAGAATCATCTTGTACATTTCCTGCCCCAAAGATGGAATTTGTCACTGCTCTAAGAAATAATATGTCGTTGGACACTAATAATCCTCATTGCTACTGGCTTGGTTATTGTTTCTATGCCTCTTCAGAGTTATACACAATTTTTAAAAGAAAAAGAAAAAAAATACCTCCTGAGTTTATATCGACACTTCCATTCCAAGTTTTGTACTACAAAGCTTTTAACCACTTCTCTATTACATCTGTATGCATATTTTTTATTCTATAATGAGAGTTCTGAATCTCAAGGACACAAGTAATGATAGAATGACAATATCTATTAATTATTCATTTATCCTATACCACACACACAGTCTCAGAAAAACAGCACTTGGATTTCAGAATTTACTACTTCTGATGAGATAAAAACCCATTCCTGCTGGCCTCAGAGGAAGTGAAGCCAGAGAGACAAATAATAAAAGAGAGTATCTTTGCCCACAGTGTGTAGGTTCTATGACATATACTCTCTTAATGAAACCCATCCCATTTTCTGAAGTGCTGAGTTAAGTTATTCAGACCAATGCTCCTGGTAAAAACTTATTTTTAAAATGGGATAAAGTAGGGAATTCGCTGGTTGTCCAGTGTTTAGGACTCCGTGCTTTCACTGCTGAGGGCCCAGGTTCAATCCCTGGTCGGGGAACTAAGATCCCGAGAGCCGTGCAGCACAGCCATATAAATAAATAAATTAAATGGGATAAAATATAAATAAATATAGATTATATATATATCATACATCTTAAAAGAAACAAAGGACTGACAAGATAGTAAGGAATTACCAGGCCTGCAATGAAGGGAAATCAGGATCCCAGAGGTACAAATAAAGACAGAAGTTTCTTTCGATCTAGGAGTAGTTATTCACCGTAAAAATATTGGATTTTCATTTTGGTGACCTTCTGGAGAGAAGAAGAGAGAAGTCAAAGCCCCCAAAGACCACATAAAATAGGAAGTCTAATAGGAGATTCACCCTGTAATCATCTAGGCTGCAAAGGGCTATACCCCACATAGACCAGTCCTGGCACAGAGTTGTCTGCCTCCTGGTTAAACTCTGCTGTGTCTGCTTTATCTTCCCATAAATTTCAAGTCTTGAATTTGGTTTGGAGTTGTCTTAAACTGGTAGTACCTTCAAGTGTCTGGTAGAATCAAATGTAAATCATTTCTGAGAAAAGCCAATTTCCTGTTAGGCCTCTGATAATTTATATAATAAATTTTTCAAATCCAAGATTAAGTCAAAGATAACCAGATGCATAATGAAAATATATGCCATAAGTGATTATCCAGTGGAAACCATAGACTACAGGAACAGAATTGCAAAGGCTTCAAATCTTGGAATTATATAATCTAGTATATAATGTAATTATACATTAAATAACTATATTTAAGTTTTTGTTTAAAAATTAGTCTTTGAAGAGAAAGAGAAACTATAAACAGATTTATGATTTTATAGTTAAAGTATAAGACAGATTTTCAAAAGAATCAAATGTAACTTTTAGAAATAAGAAATAAAATAACCAAAATTAGGGTTTCCCTGGTGGTCCAGTGGTTAAGAATCTGCCTTCCAATGTAGGGGACATGGGTTCGATCCCTGGTTGGGGAACTAAGATCTCACATGCCACACGGCAACTAAGCCCACGCACCACAACTAAGGAGCCCACGCTCTTGAGCTCACGTGCCACAACTAGAGAATCCGTGCACCTCAACTAAGACCCAACACGGCCAAATTAACTAATTTATTTATTTATTTAAAAACAAAAGAAATAACATAACCAAAATTTGAAATTCAACAAATACTTTTAACACCAGGTTAGACAGATATATGAACTGGAAAAATTTAAATAACTATCCACAACAAAGGATGGTATGACAAAAAGATTGCTGATAAAGAAGTAAAGTAAGAGACATAAAGAATGTTGCATGTGTTTAATCAGAGTCTCAGAGGGTAACAAGGGAAAGAATTATAGACTTTATACCAAAATCATGATCCATAAGAGAAAAAAATTGATAAATTGGACTTCATCAAAATTAAAAACTTTTGTTTTATAGAAGACCCTATAAAAGGATGAAAAGACAAGCTGCAGAGTGGGAGAAAATACTTGCAAACCATGTATCCAACAAAGGATTAGTACAGATAAACAACTCTCAAAACTCAACAATAAAGAAACAAACATTCTGATTAAACATGGGCAAAAGGCATGAAGAGACATTTTGCTGAAGAAAATACATAGATGGCAAATACGCACATGAAAAGATGTTCAACATCATTAATCATTAAGGAAACAAATTAAAATCAAAACAGGATACTCTTAAAAACCTATTAGAACATGTCAGAACTAAAATTTTTTAAATAGTGATAACAACAAATGCTGGTGAGGATGTAGAGAAACTGAACCACTCATACATTGTTAGTGGGAATATAAAATGATACATCCACTCTGGAAAAGAGTTTAGCAGTTTCTTAAAAACTTAGGCATACATCTGCAACTGCCATACAACCTAGCAATTATACTCCTGAGCATGTATCCCAGAGAAATAAAGACTTATGTTCATGCAAAAACTTGTACATAAATGTTCATGGAAGCTGTATTCATGATAGCCAAAAACTGGAAACAACTCAGATGTCCTTCAATAGATGAATGGCTAAGCAAACTGTGGTATATCCCTACTATGGAATACTGCTCAGCTATAAAAATGAATGAACTATTGGTACACACAACCTGGATAAATCTCTAGAAAATTATGCTGAGTTTAAAAAGCCAATCCTAACATAGTGAATGATTCCATTTATATAATGCTCTTGAAATGACAAAATTATAAACATGGATAACAAGTTAGTGGTTTCCAGGGATTAATGAGGGGACAGGAGCAGGAGGAGAAATGGGTGTTGCTATAAAAAGGCGACATGAGTGACCCTCACGGTGATGAAAATGGTTATGTCTTGAATATATCAATGCCAATTTCCTGGTTATAATATTGTGCTGTAGTTTTGCAAGATGTTACCCTTAGGGAAAACAGGGTATAGGATACACAGGGTCTATCTGTATAATCACCTGTGAATCTACAATTATCTCAAAGTAAAAAGTTTAAATCTAAATAAATAAATAAGCAAATAAACTGGTAAAACTTGCTGCCTGAAAAAAGTGCTAATTTTATAAAAAGTTTTAAATAAAATCTGGAGCTAAAATTCCAGGTGTTACAAACAATGGTGTGGGAGGGTGTCCTGGTTATCTATTGTTGTGTAATTAACTGCCTCAAAATTTGGAGCTTTAAAAACATTCATTTTGTTTCTTGCTCTATGTGTTGTCTCATCCTCGGACCTCTCCACACATCTAGGGCTTCTCACAGAATGATAGTCTCGGGTAATTGCACTTTGAGGAGGCAGAGGGCAGCTGTCAGAACAGTTAAGGGCTACTTGCAATAGGTATGCATGTCACTTCTGCCATATTCTATTGGTCAAAGTTACAGAGCCTTCGCAGATTCAAAGTGGTGGAGAAACAGACTCCAACTCTTGATGTAATGGGAAATAGCATCGTGGCGATCCTTAGAAAATAAAATTTTCCCCAAGGGGGAGTGGGGGAAGTAGAATAGACACTAAGCTTCTTGTTTGAGAGAGGGTTCTTATTGTTTAATGTAGAATTATTAGGGGAAAAGAAAGTTGATATATGCATTAATAATTCAAGGATAACACCTAGAAGAATAGAATGAAAATTGTATAGCTTTAACACTGATACAGAAAAAGAAAATTCAATGAGAAAACTTGGCTCAATGGAAGGCAGAAAACAGAAAAATTAGAAACAAAGAGAGAATATGGTCAATAGGATAGCAAAAATAAATCCATATATCAATAATCACAATAAACACAAATAAAAGGTGAAGATCCTCAAATCCAGTGCTATGCTATTTACAAGAGATATACAAATTTAATACAGAAAGGTTGAGAACCATGAGAAGAAAAAGATTTATCAGGCAAAGATTACTGAAAGAAAATGATATACTGACTAATACCATAAAAGATAGAAATTTGTATGAAGACTATTTAAAAAAGTGGAATATTTCATATGAGAAAGAACAAAGCAACAGAAATTATAAGTTATGAACTTGTATACCCTCATTTCAGTCAGGATAGGCTAGTCTACATTGACAAACAACACTAAAATTTCAGTGGCTCAACACAACAGAAGTTTACCTCTCATTCATATTACATGTCCAATGTGAGTTTGTGAGGACCTCTGCTCCATCAATCATTCCAGCTGATGGAGGCTCGCCATCTTGTAGCTCCTCTTTCTATAACACACCTTCAATCTCTGGCAAAGAATTGCTGGTAGGGAGGGGTCACGTACCAACTCGAAAATGCCTCATCCCAGAAGTGACACACATCACCTGACTCCTAGCCCATTGGTTAGAATTTGTAACAAGAACTTACCGAATTGCAAGGTGGCCAGGAAAATGCGGACAAAAGAATATTTGGTTAGTGGAAATGGCTGTGCCACAACTCCTAACGACAGGGTCTACAAGAAAAAAAAAATTGCAAAGGATTACAAAGAAAAAAAATGAAACTCCACTAACAGTGAAGATTTCAGCACACTTTTCTTAGTGACCAAGCTAAAAAGAATGTTGTGTAGCGGCTTCCCTGGTGGCGCAGTGGTTGCGCGTCCGCCTGCCGATGCAGGGGAACCGGGTTCGCGCCCCGGTCTGGGAGGATCCCACGTGCCGCGAAGCGGCTGGGCCCGTGAGCCATGGCCGCTGAGCCTGCGCGTCCGGAGCCTGTGCTCCGCAACGGGAGAGGCCACAGCTGAGGGAGGCCCACATACCCCCCCAAAAAAAAAGCAATGTTGTGTCTGAAGTTCCTTCACTAGAGATTCACACTCTGAGTCTTGAAACCTTAGATTTCCAGTAGCTTCCTATTAAAATCCATTTGGATCACCTAGGGTAGGGGAGGGGGAGATGTGGTTATCAGATCCCTACTTTCTGAAAGCAAGACCCAGTGGGACTAGGTCATAGGATGGGAGGTGTAGGTGGCAGAGAGGGACTAGTGAGGGTGGGGGAGGGTTGTGCAACAGACAGGGCAGGGCAAAGAAAGAGGGAAAAGCACATTTTGTACTTTTTGCCAAAGTCACCCAGCCGGAGATGGAGGGAATACAAAAAAGCAAAAGGAGGGGATTGGCGCAGAGCATCAAGCAGCATGATTAAGACGTAGGTTTACTTAACTGTTATAAGCAGTTGTAACCTTGGCAACCACGGTCAATAAGAATCATTACCCTGTGACCATCTTAATTTAGGTGGATGGTTGTGAAGGAATGAATTGCCAGCGAAGGGGTGGTTTCCCAAAATGTTTACTTTTTGCTGGAATGGGAGCAGAAAGCTCACGTATAATTAAAACCACTAATATTTTTAATTATAAAAAATACATAATTTTACCAAATACTGCAGCAAGCTGATACAAGAATAAATTATCTCTTATGAGTGCCCTGCCCCCCAGCTTACATAAAACTTCTGTTTTCATTATCTCACCGATCCTCTTAACAGGTTGGAGAGTCATGTTTGTTCGTTTGTTCATTTACTTATGTATAATATGTGTTGTTTCAGAAAGGACTTAAGAGCACTTAAAGAGATTCATAAACTACAGCAATATATCAGAAAATAAGTGGAAAAGAGATGGGATATTGCTAAATAAGAGGCACAAATTATAAAACACCATGACACGATTTATACTGGCACATCCAAATCTTAATGTTATGATTAGTGAAATTATGGGTGGTTTTCATTTTTTCTTTATGCCTTTTCATTTCTCAATTTTCAATAAGTAAATGACTTATTTTGTAATGAAAGAAAAAGTTATATTTAATGAAATGACGATATAAGTGAAAAAGAAGAAAAATAGGGATGGAGAAAAAATACTCCTTCATAGTTTTCCCAAGGATTAAAAAAAATGGAGTTAGGGATGAAACAAATTTAAAGTATACTGAACACCGTGGGAGGAGGGCATAAATTAGGAATTTGGGATTAATAGATACACACTACTATATAAAAATAGATAAACAACAAGGACCTACTGTAAAGCACAGGGAATTATATTCAATATCTTGTAATAACCTATCATAGAAAAGAATCCTGAGAAGAATGTGTATATATATATATATATATATATATATGCGTATATATGTATATAACTGAATGAAGAAAAAATATATATATAACTGAATCATTTTGCTGTATACCTGAAATATTATAAATCAACTATACTCCAATTTTTTTTTTAAAGTGTTCCAAACACATGCATATACAAGCTAACAGAGATCACAAAGGAAGTTTTAACCTATAAAGAAAGGGAAACCCGGTCAGTTATGCAATTCACATTGTCCATACATAAATCCTAATCAATTGCTCAGAAGTACAACTGTTTTCATTGTTAAGGATGGTCAGAAATAGCTCTCAAGAGGGGCAAGATAGGGATACAGGATTAAGAGATACAAACTATTATGTATAAGATAAATAAGCTACAAGGATATATTGCACAACACGGAATATAGCCAGTATTTTTTAGTAACTATAAATGGAATATAACTTTTAAAAGTTGTGAATCACTATGTTGTACACCTGTAACTTATGTAATATTGTACATCAACTATATTTCAATTTTTAAAAATGAAAAAAAAGAAATATTATAAACAGTATTCTTGCAAAGGAAAGACTCAGATGAAGTAACATGCCCCAGGTGAAGCAGGCTCCACACGTAGCAGTGTCCTTTCTCTGCCCTTGAAGTCCAGGAACGAGTGGCATTAGCTTCCTCTGCTTTCAGATAATAGGGTTGACCATCCAGACAAGCGAAAAAGGAAGACAAGGAGGGAAAAATTATCTGGGGTCTCACAAACTGATTACAAGCCCCCAATTAGCTGATTTGATGGTATGTAATGCACAGCAATGCCTTTCTTGAACATTCAGGGCTGAGGAAGCAAGCCTCCACAAAGCTACATCTGAGCCCTCCATTTAAAACCTCCTTTAGGGCTTCCCTGGTGGCGCAGTGGTTGAGAATCCGCCTGCCGATGCAGGGGACATGGGTTCGTGCCCCGGTCCGGGAACACCCCACATGCCGTGGAGCGGCTGGGCCTGTGAGCCATGGCTGCTGAGCCTGCGTGTCCGGATCCTGTGCTCCGCGACGGGAGAGGCCACAGCAGTGAGAGGCCCGCGTACTGCAAAAAAATAAAAAATAAAAAAAAAATAAAACCTCCTTTAATGACTGACCTCCCTGTCCGTCTGCTCTTTGGTGGCAATTTATGAAGGCTACATTTCAAAATTTAGTAGTAGAAGTACTACTGCATGTTTTTTTAGTAGAAGTAACTGCTTCTAACCTGTTCCACTCTTTGGTATACATACGGATCCTTTTTTGTTTGTTTGTTTGCCAGGCCACACGGCTTGCAGGATCTTAGTTCCCCGACCAGGGATTGAACCCAGGCCTTCAGGAGTAAAAGCACAGAGTCCTAACCACTGGACCACCAGGGAATTCACAGGGATGCGTTAAAATTAAAAAAAAAAAAAAAAAAAGAAAGAAAGAAAGAAAGAAAAATTAAAATGGTGGCCGTTCCATGAAACTATCTTGATTTTTTTTTTTTTTTTTTTTTTGCGGTACGTGGGCCTCTCACTGTCGCGGCCTCTCCCGTTGCGGAGCACAGGCTCCGGACGCGCAGGCTCAGCCATGGCTCACGGGCCCAGCCGCTCCGCGGCACGTGGGATCCTCCCGGACCGAGGCACGAACCCGCATCCCCTGCATCGGCAGGTGGACTCTCAACCACTGCACCACCAGGGAAGCCCCCTATCTTGATTTTTATAGCAGAGTATATTTTCCAAAGACGGCCACAACAATGTATATCCAATCCCATAGTTCTACTTACAATGTGACCTTAGACACTTCGGGACTTCTGGAATTGCTTCAACCAGTTGGTTGCATAAGAAGCGATGTTACGTGACTTCCAAGACTAAGTCGTAAAAGGCAATACAGCCTCTGCTGGGATTTCCCTTTGGGGACATGCAGCTTGGAAGCCTTGAGCTGATATGTATGAAGGTGGGCTATCTTGAAGCCATCGCGTAGAAAGAATGAATAGAGGTAGAGAGGGCGATGCCTGGGGAGCCCCAGATGACCTAGCCCCAGCGGTTCTTATCTTTCCAGGCCAGGCACCAGACATCTATGAGCAAGATTTCAGACAAATTCAGCTCATAGGCTTCAAGCTGCCTAGTAAAGATGACTTGTTCTTGCCAAACCTTGAGAGATCACAGATTTGTGAGCAAAACAATGTTATTCATTTAAGCCGCTATGTTTGGGGATGATTTGTTATGCAGGAGTTGATAACTAATACAACCTTGTACTTACTTAAAGGAATACCTTTGGAAAGCAGAGTAGGTGGAGAACAGGAGTACGGGGTGGAATCCAGAGCAGGTGTTTGGGGTGGGAATAAATTAATTATGACAGGTTAAAAACAGACAGATATGATAGGTGACAAACTTGGTAAACCTCAATGCAGACCCTGCTGGAGCTCCCACGACAAGAGAGCAGAGGACAACGTCTGCAGGCTGGGATTGCTCATTGGCCAGAAAGTTTGGGCAGGACACCAGATCTGGGGCTGGACACATGCAGGCAAACCTGTCAATGTCTCTGATGGGGAGCCAAGTTCCTTTCATAGTCGCTGTTGCAACAGGGACTCATCCTCTGCAGTCCACGGACTTGGATTCAAGTCCTACCATACTTATCACTGCCTCCTGCTTCGAGAAGATGGAAGTTTCCACCTCTCTTGGATTTTTCTGCCCCTTGACCTCTTGCCTGGATTCTACTACTCACTCCATTCTCCACCTGATTTTATTCTGAATTATGTTCATACTCTTCTTGTCTGTCTAGGCTATTCATGTTGATAAGAATCGGCTATTCTAGGCAATTCTTACCGATAGTTAACATCTATGATTGGACTCTATATACCTCTTAACCTGCGCCAGCTCTCAGGTCTTAGGTCAGGATAAATGTACTTTTAGAGACTGTGACAGTTTTCTAAGCTGAGGTAGAGATGCTTAGAGGCAGATGTGATGACTTTCATCAAAGTGGAAAGCAATCTCTTCTTTCTAGATTTGTTATTTTCTGAACACAGGTCAATGTCAAGCTTTTCAAGCTCTTGTCCTTCCCACAAATTCTGTTCAACTGACACATGGATTGTCTCATATACACATCAAAGCACAGATAGTAAACTGTTTACTAGAATAAGGAAATTGAAGTTTTCCAGAACTTGCTTGCAGAGAATCTTCAGTAGGATGGAACCAGACCAAGATTGGCCATATTCCCAAGACATCATGGAATGCCAGCTACCCCAAATGGTGAAATGGGAGAAGTCAACTGGATTAGGAGAGGGCAGCTACTGCTCAACCAGGCCAGGTTTCAAGATTTCAAAAGGCACAAGCTCTTCTTTTAACGCAGATGACCTCTTTCGGTCAGCTTCTCATTCGTTACACACTGATGTGTTTTCAGTGATTTTCCCCAATTTTAGAAGGCAGTGCTACACACAGAGAGAACTCTGTATCGACTCTACATTTTTCTGGCCGGAGGAAGACCTAAGTTCTTCTTGAAACTAAATTGTTGCCATACTGCTAATTAATTTCTTACCCCCAGCCAGCTTTGCAGGGTGCAAAAAACTGCTGCAGCAACCTAAATATACATGGACAGAGGAATGGATAAAGAAGATGTGATACACACACACACACACACACACACACACACACACTGGAGTATTACTCAGCCACGAAAA
>NC_041220.1:24114556-24124174 GCF_002837175.3 Physeter macrocephalus | reverse complement strand
TCCGGAGCCTGTGCTCTGCAACGGGGGAGGCCACAACAGAGGGAGGCCCGCATACCACAAAAAAAAAAAAAAAAAAAAAAAAAAAAATGATAAAAACAAACTTATTTACAAAACAGAAATAGACTCACAGACATAGAAAACAAACTTATGGTTACCAAAGGGGATATCAGGAGGGGGTGGGGAGATAAATTAGGAGTTTGGGGTTAACATACACACTATTATATATAAAATAGATAAACAACAGGACCTACTATATAGCACTGGGAACTATACTCGATATCTTGTAATAACCTATAATGTAAAAGAATCTGAAAAAGAATATATATATGTGTGTGTTTAACTGAATCACTTGGCTGTACACTTGAAACTAACATAACATTGTAAATTAACTATACTACAGTTAAAGAAAAAACAAAAACCTGCTTTAGCCATTAAAAAGAAAAAATGTGCTACCTATTGCAGATTCTCTCAGAGCAGGGAAAATAAGAAACAGAGGGACTTCCCTGCTGGTGCAGTGGTTAAGAATCCACCTGCCAAAGCAGGGGACACGGGTTTGAGCCCTGGTCCGGGAGGATACCATATGCCGTGGAGCAACTAAGCCCATGTGCCACAACTACTGAGCCTGCGCTCTAGAGCCCACGAGCCACAACTACTGAGCCCGTGTGCCACAACTACTGAAGCCTGTGCACCTAGAGCCCGTGCTCCACAACAAGAGAAGCCACCACAATGAGAAGCCCGCGCACTGCAACAAAGAGTAGCCCCCGCTCGCTGCAACTAGAGAAAGCCTGTGTGCAGCAGCAAAGGCCCAACACAGCCAAAAATAAATATAAATAAAAAATAAATAAATTTTAAAAGAAACAGAAAGTTTTTCTACGGCAGAGGGAGATTTGACACACACAAAAGAGGAGGTAATATGAAGATAGGGCAGAGAGAGATTCGAAGATGCTGCCCTTGAAGGACAGAGTGATGTGGCCATAAGCCAAGGAAGGCCGATAGCCACCAGAAACTCGGAGAGGCTCTCTTAAAGCTTCTGGAGAGAATGTGATGATGCCTTAATTTGATGATGCCTTAATTTCAACCCAATGATAGTGATTTTTGACTTCTGGCCTCCAGAACTGTGAGAGAATAAATCTCTACTGTTTTAGGCCATTAAATTTGTGCTAATTTGTTATAGTAGCCACAGAAAACTAATACAGAGATGAAGGGGGAAAATAATAAGATTAAATAAAATAAAGAAAATGCCTTACATGGATGAATGAGTATAGATTTCTGTTAACTGAGGCATATAGACCCCTAAATTCTGTACACCTACGGTCCTAAAAGGACAACAAAACAAACAAAAAATTAGTAATGGCCACATAAAATGCAACTGTTACTTATATACCAAGATTTATTTAAACATTCCTCTTAAGATGTCCTTAGGTGGTTTCAAATGTCTCCTTTAAAACTTATCAGACATGCCACAAGAGAAGAAGTGCAACAGATTAGCAAACATGGAAATATGCTCAGCCTCCAAGAAATACAGTTTAAAACAATAATAAAATTTCACTTTTTTGTCCATCAGAATGACAAAGATTTTTTTTATTCATGATCAATTTTTAATTTTTGTCATCACACTTTATTTTTAACCTTTTTTTTTCCCCGCTTGGCAATTTATCTTCCAAAACATGACTTTGTCTTTTCCAAGCACTTCTAGTTACCTAAAGAAAGCTCTTACCCACTAGAATTAAACGATTAATTTCATTCAGATTTATATGGCAGGAGAGGATTTTCTCCCCTTTCACCCTCTTCTTGTGAGAGGATATATATCCTCTGCCTCATTTCTGGGTCCTGCCTCATTCTAAATATATATATATATATATATATATATATATATATATATATATATAAAAGAAGGGAATTCTTGATAAGGCAAAGAAAAAGATACACATAGTGTTCTTCTACCATGTGGTGAGCCTTACCAGGAGCAAGTCTGGACCTCAAAGATCCTTTCCCTTCATTCCTTTATTATCAGCTTGTGACTTTGAAACCATGCCCCGTAGGGAGAACAGAAACTCATGACTAACACAAATTCTTGAGCTTGTCTTACAGCTTGTTAAAAACCCCTCTGCGGGCTTCCCTGGTGACGCAGTGGTTAAGAATCTGCCTGCCAATGCAGGGGACACGGGTTCAAGCCCTGGTCCAGGAAGATCCCACATGCCGCGGAGCAACGAAGCCCGTGCGCCACAACTACTGAACCTGCGCTTTAGAGCCCACGAGCCATAACTACTGAAGCACGCGTGCCTAGACCCTGTGCTCCACAACAAGAGAAGCCACCTCAATGAGAAGCCCACGCACAGCAACAAAGACCCAACTCAGCCAAAAATAAATAAATAAATAAATTTATATTAAAAAAACACAAAACCCTCTGCTTGTAGTCTGCCTTCACTGAGCAAGCCCGCTTTCATTATTTTGTTGCAAACTGCATACCCTCCAAGCTTCTCATAGCCTAAACAATAAGATGTTTGCCCAGGTTGTTTTCCAGGATCTTGGAGTCAGCTGTGTCTAGTGAGCTGGAGCTGGTTAACACTGGTTGGGACCACGGACCATAAAACTGGACCTGCTCAGGTGTCCAACGAATGACCTTTTGATGTCAGAGGGTCAAAAACTCCACCCTCAGATTATGCTAAGCACCCCCATTTATGAACATCCATCCCACAAAGAAGCACGTAATTCAGATACGCCTGCATAGCACACCAATTGCCTCAATTTCCCCCTACCTTTCCCCATGCTTAAGACCACCCTGCTTCTTTATTCCATAAATATCTCAAGCCCTTCGCCTTTGGGGAGGTGGATCTGAGACTTGTTCCACCATCTCCTCTCTTGCAGCCTTGTGAATAAACCCTTTCTCTGCTGCAAGTCTCAGCATCTCAGCATTTTGGTTTGTTGCACGTTGGGCAAACCAATTTGGTTTGAGAACAACTGGACACTACTTCCAAGGGAAAACCAGATGAATTGAAAAACAAAAATGAATGGCCACCCAGGCCAGAGAAGAAGAAGCAGAAGTGAGACTTTGAGGGTAGACAGAGAGGAGAGAAGATAGGGAAACAAAAGTGAATGACTCTTTACTTCCTTCTGAAGTGGGCTCTGTATAGACTAAAGCTGCCACAGGAGAGAAGCAGAGATCTGTTTTTTTGGTTTGTTTTTCGTTTTTCCATCATCCTCTGGATGTGTTTGTGTGTGAACTTAGTTCAATCATGAAGTAAAGTTTTGTAACAGGCTCCCCACCCATTAAAATGGTAAGGGCTTAGCTAAAGAATTATGCTTAATTCAAAGCCATTGAGCTTTCAGTGAATAAGACAAGTGAGAACAAATTTAAACCAAAAAAGTGAGGTCAGCCAGAGTAACTTCACTTCCCATAACTACTTCCTATTATCTGCAAGGCCTGGAAAAAAATAGCAGCCTTAAACTTTCTGAACTGCTTGGGGAATGCAATTGTTGCTTCCCAGCATCTCCTCATTCTTTGGGGGATAAAGGGTAAGGGCTGCTGATTCTGTTCTAATTAGACACAACTCAATCCAAATCACCAGGCAACCCCAGGCTCTCATTACCCGGCCTGCTCAGCCTGCAAAGACTCGAGAAGACAGAGTGAAAACCAGGCAGCTGAGGGACTGACTACATGGAAGAAAGAATGAGGAGGAGAAAATGATGGCCACACGTCCATCATTGACCAATTTTCCATTTACTAATCACATCTCATTTCTTAGCCCTATGAACAAATTAAACCTAATTCCCTTTGGGAGAACAAATTGTCACAGCTAAGAGCAGCAGTGCTTTTCTCTGCATCTCTGTTCCTTCATGAAAATTTTCCCAAACTACAAAGTGGAGCCTAAAAAGGAAGCCTGGACCTGAAGGGGCTCAGTTCATTCATTCAACAAATATTTATTGAGCACCAACTCTGTGCCAGGCACTAGTCTAGGCTTTTGGGAACACAGCAGAGAAGAAAATTAAGATCCCCACCCTGTGGAATTTAGATTTAAGCAGAGGGGAGATAGACAGTGAAGAGTGAAGAGAATAAATAAATTATAAGTACAGTCTGCCCTCTGTGTCTGCTGCTTCCACATCTGCAGATTCAGCCAACCATGTTTCTCCATTTGTGGACTCTGGAAATAATAATCCTTGCTGTTAACATGATTCTTATGGAGATCAAGCAGGTTTCACAACTCGAAAGTGCTTTTTAACATATATTTCAGATACAAATGTAAAGACATTATTAATATAAGGCAAGTGTTAAAAGGGTCCTGGGACCCCTGCTTCCTACATCTAAATGGGGCTCTCCATAGCACTAGCTTCCTGTGAGGGGACCGCGCCTTTTAACAAGTGGGTGGCAGCTCTGGGGTGAAGACAAGGCCAGGTCCCGCCATGCAGCCAGAGCCTTGTGAAGCATGGTCTGCGAAGCATGGTCTGCACAAACAGTACCAAATTAGGGGAACTGAGCCAACCACGGTCAGAAAAACAAAAAAGTGCTCTAACTGGTAAACAAGTGTGCACTTTCCATACATTGCCCCTGCTTTTGTGTGTTAGAAACTGAAACAGCTGATACTGAAATGAAGTGTGTAGGAAGATGGCGCCTGGCCTTGCTTAGCAAGTGTCTTGAATTATTCTTGGTAACCACCCAACTGGTAGGAAATCCTCCTCTGCCCTGTGCCTGTGGTTGGCCCTTAATCAGTTCTCCTGTGTTACTGAACTGACTGTGAGTCTTTGCTCCAAAACTAGCAAAGGGAGAAGTTAGCTTGCCGATGTCCACATATCATGGGTAACCAGGCGCCATGGATTCAAGATCTTTTACCCACACCAATCCTATGAGCTTTTCACCTTAAGATGACATGGAAGTCAAGTGGGTTTTTTTAAGACAATAGATTCCTGGAGGAATATGCAAAATCTGTCATCCAACAAGAGAAAAGGTAGTTGTTAAGTGTCTGAATGGGGCAAATGAAATCATGGGGCTGCCTCTAGTATTTTCAAAGGAGGACCATCAAGTTCAAGTGAACACCAAAATGGTGTTAAAGGGGAAAAGAAATCAGAAAAGGCAGAATTTTCGGGGTGACCTAAGGGGAGAGTTGGGCCATGCCCACTCCACCTTGTGGTGTTTTAAGAGTGATGGCTAGTAGGTTTCACAGCTTCAGGAGTGCTGTTGTTTTAGCAACAGGGAAGCTGGACTTCCTTGCACCATGCCTTCAGATGAGGAAGACAGACAGCAAAGAAGACAGCTAGTTCATGGAAAGAGAGAGCCAGCCCTCTGCCATGTACTCTACATGCGTACCAGGGCGCTAAGAAAGAGCAGTACCTCTCATGGCCAAGAGTGTATTGGCAAATTTCTATCTGAGAAATATACACCAACATTAAAACCTAATGTGTTTTTCTCTTCCTGCTGGCTGCATGTGGGTCTGTTTTCTCAATTATGTCAAAGAGAGGGAAGTCTATCCCTTTTTCTAGCTCAACTTGGTTGATAAGTTCTGGCTAAAATGACATTTTAGAAATGACTCATGAATAACACTCACTGGTAGTACCATATTCCTCTGCAGAGAAGAGAGAATACAGGTTTAATGCCCGGCAGGAGACCTGGGTTTGGACAGCATCTGTCTCATTAACAACAGCTGGTCCCTGAAGATGATATTCAAGTCTTAGTTCCTTCATTGACAGAAAGCGGCCCATACCTTCTTGTGAGAAGGGGATCCATTAAGGAGTTAGGTCAATGTGCTCCCAAGTTAGGTCAAGAGCATCACAAAAATGTACAATTATTAGTAATAGCAGGAAAGGATGCTTAGGAGCTGTGGACAGTGATCCTTGAGAAGTTCACACAATAGGAGATACACAGATAACATACATCTAGCTGATTCAAGGTGTGAAAACATAGAGAAGTTCACACAATAGGAGATACACAGATAACATACATCTAGCTGATTCAAGGTGTGAAAACATCTTTCCTAATAAGACCAAGTATATATAGTGGAGCCCTAAAAATATGAAGTTCATCTCTTAATAACTTCATCTTTGGAAGAACATCCAGGAGATAAACAAGACACATCTTCACAGTCAGAGCAAGTTTACAGAGGCATGTGGAAGCTTTGTTGATATCTAACAAGAGTGTCATATGAAATGTCCAAGCCTCCAAATTAAATTGGGAAAAGAACAGTAAACAGTCTCTTTAGTGATGTCATGGCTTGAGGTTGAGCATAAGTTGATAGGTATTGGGGACACTTTATTTTGGTGATTTAACACATTTATCTGGTTCACTCCCATCCACCTGGGGGGGGGTGCTTCCTGCGGCAGAGGTAGAACACCCCAAACAAATACTTTATGCCACTCCTGGACCTCCGTGCTTTCTTTTCTTCTGCTCTGGCTCTCTTCCACAATTTTGCTGGCAAAGTCAAATGGGGATGCCTCTCCTCTACCACTGGGGTTGGCCATAAAAGTCACACCGACCCTGCAAAGATGTACTTTAAAACAGTACTACTGAAGAGGGGACCATGCCTTCCTCTGCCACCCTCTGCCACCCTGATCCTCCAGGAGATTCGTCCTGGGTTCCCAACGCCCTCTGGCCACCTGTGTGTGAAAACCATTCTTGGAACTTCCACTCATCATCCCTTCTGTCTGGCACAAGTCATGCGACTAGCAGGAGAAAGAAACTCTCAGAATAGAGCCAATACTCTCCTCCAAACTCTCATGCCCCTGCTCTGATCCTGATCGCTTCCTCATACCTCTGACCCGCTACGCCAAGGTCTTGCTCCCACCACTGCTCCACGATCAGCTCACTCTAATGTGGTTTTGTGTTTCACTACGAAACTTTCAGTAAGTGATAGTCATAACCCTTCAGTCACTCTTTAATCAAGAGCATCCTGTATCTGGTACTTTCAGGAAGCAGCCTGATGGCAGAGGATGAGCTACCAGAGCCAGCGGTGAACAGCAGAGGAAGTGCCAGCTTGAGTTCTAGCAAAATCTGGGACCATCCCAGCACAGATGTAAGGTTTCCGTTATTTGCATGGTTTTCTTCTAAATTTTCTTCTCCTGGTGCCCATGGGCACCAGAAACCGTGAACACGAGCCTCAGTTCCCTGATGTTCTGAAAACGGTGTTTTGCATGCGCTTAGCCAGAGCTGATTCCAATTCCCTCTCTTTCCCCAATCAAAAATACTAAGTTCTGTAAACCAAAATGCCCAGGCTGATGAAATACCCCTGGCAGTAGAATAACGCTCTGAACGATGTAAGCAAATTCTTTCATGACAGTTCAAGCACACATTTCATTATGACCAAATTACCAGGTAAGCGTTAGGGAGATGAGGGCACGTGCGGAAACACCTCAATGACCCTATAGTCCATTCCATCACTTCCAGATGTCTAAAGAGTACCGCGTGTTCAACAGAAGCTGCGTTCATCATTCGCTGGATATTTGCCAAGCACCCCATCATCATGTCACTTGTGGCTCATCACCAGCAGGGAGTCTCTGTGGGAACCATCCCTGCCCAGGGAAATGCTGACTCTGCCACTTTCCAAAAGTACTAGTTACGGTCAAGAAGATGGGAGACATACCCAGGGGATGAATTAGCATAAATGACTCACTAGGTTCCCCCTTTCTCATCGGACACCTTGCTGCCCCTCCAGTTCTGCCTGCTTCCAATGCTGATTTGGATAACAAATCTCCTCGGTGGTAGGGACAAGGGTCTTATTCGACTTTGTGCTCTGTTGTTTTCCATTTAGTATCAACCTTCAGAGAGCCTAACACAGTATCTGTTCTAGAGGGGTATTATTATTCTTAGCTGAGACGGTGCTCTCTGTTCCCCTGTTTTAGTTGGTGAAACTGAGGTTCTGTGAGATAAAGGAGTTGGCCCAAAGTTAAAAGATCAAAAATAGAATGGTAAAGAATAGATTTTCCAACTCTCCCTGATACGTAGTATCTTCTGTATCTCTCCCCACCATGAACATCCAGCATTAAATGCCACATTTTCCCCCGATGCAGATCCATCTCTTCGAGGAAATGTTCTGCTGACGATACCAGACAATGGTGATCACTCCTGTTTCCTTATTCCTTACGACACTTACAGGTTTTTTGTATATTACAGGTAGAGAGAGCAGGATGAGCAAAGACATAGAAATAAGACTATATAAAGAACTTTGGGGGCTTCCCCGGTGGCGCAGTGTTTGAGAGTTCGCCTGCCGACACAAGGGACGAGAGTTCGTGCCCCGGTCCACGAAGATCCCACATGCCGCGGAGCAACTAAGCCCACATGCCACAGCTACTGAAGCCCGCGTGCCTAGAGCCCGTGCTCCACAACAAGAGAAGCCACTGCAGTGAGAAACCTGCGCACCACAACGAAGAGTAGCCCCCGCTCGCCACAACTAGAGAAAGCCCATGCAGCAATGAAAAAAAAAAAAAAAATGAAAAAAAACAAGAAGGAAGGAATTCAAAAGACATTGCAAAGTTAGAAAGGGTAGACTTTCGTAACAGTTAGACTCTAGGGAAGGGGTTAGGAGGAGGGCAAAGGGTAGAGATGAGGAAACATAAGTCCAGACTTTCCAGTTTGAAGTCTAGCATGGATGGTAATATTCTTAACTGAAGTCAATAATACAGTAGAAGGAGCAGATTGACAGGTCAGATAACAAGCTCAAGTTTCGGCATGTTGTGTCAGGGCCAGCTGTGGGACGTTCAGATGCAGATGTCTGATAGGCGCTTGGAAATTTTAAGCTGGAATTCAATTCAAAACGTGAGTCTGGGTGCAGAAAATGTATGAGAATGAATAAGATCACCTGAAAAGAGTAGAGTAAGAAAAGGAAAGAATGAATGGTAAAATTTGGGGGACTACGGAAAAATTTTGGTGGAAGAGTATAGAAAAATAAGAGTTAAAGGAATTGTGGGAATTCCCTGGCGGTCCAGTGGTTAGGCCTCTGCGCTTCCACTGCACGGGCACGGGTTTGATCCCTGGTCTGGGAACTAAGAACCCTCAAGTGATGCAACCCCCCCTCCAGAAAAAAATAAATAAAATCATGGATGGTTATATGGAAAACAAAGAGTTAAAGGAACTGACAAATTGCAGTCAGAGACATAGATGGACACAAGAGGCTCATAAACCGAAGGAAAATACCAGCACTGTGAAAGGAGCAGAGCGGAACACTTGTTAAATGTTATTGTTGAACTATTTTTACACAGTTTTATATAAAATATCAGTTTTTTAATTCTTACCTGTTCTCAGCCAAGGAATTTATAGTTGTCACATTGCATTCTTTTCCAAAGAGTTTCACAGGCCTTAGTTTTTCTTTACTAATCAGATTGGTTTATTCTCTCAGGAACACCTCTAAGTGTTTGTGATGGAAGTAAAGTAGAAAAAATGTTATTTACTTTATAGACAGCATAGTTAGAAGATATTTTCTTTTTATTTTATTTTATTTTTTTATACAGCAGGTTCTTATTAGTTATCTTCTTTTTTTTTTTTTTTCCGGTTAGGGGGCCTCTCACTCACCGTTGTGGCCTCTCCCGTTGCGGAGCACAGGCTCCGGACGCACAGGCTCAGCGGCCATGGCTCACGGGCCTAGCCGCTCCGCGGCATGTGGGATCCTCCCGGACCGGGGCACGAACCCGTGTCCC
>NC_041220.1:24080336-24114509 GCF_002837175.3 Physeter macrocephalus | reverse complement strand
GCACGAACCCGTGTCCCCTGCATCGGCAGGCGGACTCTCAACCACTGCGCCACCAGGGAAGCCCAGTTATCTATTTTATACATATTAGTGTATACATGTCAATCCCAATCTCCCAATTCATACCACCACCACCACCCCACCACTTTCCCCCCTAGAAGACATCATTTTCAACAATTAAGGGATACCTGATTTTGAACTACAACTACGTTAGAGCTATGTTGTTTGATGCACACAGCCAAGTCCAAGTATTTATTAAAACCACTAGCAGCGATGCGTCAGAGGAGGATCTGCTTGGGCCGAGGAGGGAAGACCAGGACTGCCTCTCAGTGGCAGCGGTGAGACAGCTGGCGCTCTGCAGGGCACCAGGCACTCTCGGCCCAAGCCTGCTTCTCTAAGGGGACTGCTAGGGGGCAGATGCAGGCTGCAGAAGAGGCCACTAGCTGGGTCTGGGGTCACTGGCATCTGGAAAGAGCCTCCAGTCAGGCTGAGGCTCTGAGGCTCCTACAAAAGCTGTCTCCAGCTCCCCAAAGAGAGGTGCCTTATGTTCTCACCAGGAAGCCTTCCCATCTGTTCCTCTCCCTGTAAAAATCAGCAGCCTGGATCTGAATGGCATCTCTTCCTTTTCACCTTCTCCCATTTAGAGAGCTCAGTTTATTTGTTTTCTAGTCTCATAAGAAAATATTTCTAAGAAGCCTGTTCACTAAAGCCTCTATTTGTTACTCAATCCAGCAGGGCGTGAAGCTCCCTGTTCAAAAGGAAACGTCATACCTCTCCTCTCTTTCTCCCATTGTGATGGTTAATTTTAGGTGTCAATTTAGTTGGGCCATGGTGCCCAGATATTTGGTCAGACGTTATTCTGGATATTCCTGTGAGGGTGTTTTTTTGTTTGTTTGGTGAGATTAACATTTAAATCCATGGAGGCCGAATAAAGCAGATTATCTATGTCAGTGGGCCTCATCCAATCATTTGAAGGCCTTAATAGAACAGAGACTGATCTCCCCAGAGCAAGAAGGAATTCTGCTAGCAGACTGCCTTTGAACTTGGACTGCAACTCTTCCCTGAGATTCCAACCTGCCAGCCTCCTCTGCAGATTTTGGTCTTTCCAAACCTCCAGAACTGTGGGAGCCAATTCCTCAAAATCAATCTCTCTCTCTCTCTCCCTCTCTCATATATAGATATTGATATATAAAAACATATCCTGGGCTTCCCTGGTGGCGCAGTGGTTGAGCGTCCGCCTGCCGATACAGGGGACATGGGTTCATGCCCTGGTCCAGGAGGATCCCACATGCAGCACAGCGGCTGGGCCCGTGAGCCATGGCCGCTGAGCCTGCGCGTCCGGAGCCTGTGCTCTGCAACAGGAGAGGCCACAACAGTGAGAGGCCCGGGTACCGCAAAACAAAACAAAAACAAAAACAAAAACATATCCTGTTAGTTCTGTTTCTCTGTAAAACGTTGACTAATCACCCATCTTGCCCTGTTCCAAACGTTCCCCTTCTGGTTATGAGGTTTAGAAAAACATCATTCATGTTCAGTTTAGGGCAAAAAAAACCCCATTAAAATAGGAAAAAAAAAATGTAGGATGCTTTGTAAGCTAAAGGTGAAATTCTTAACAAAATCCAACAGTTATGATAATCTACATGCTAAATAATATAGCATTAAATCTCATAAGAAAAATAGCAGAAGAAAAAATAAAGAAAAATTTTAAAAAGGAACATAACAGAGGGTAAAATAAGAAAAAGAAAAACCAAAAACACCACCGAAAAAACAAAACAAAAGAAAATCGCCGTGGAGGGACCTAACTGAAAGCTTAAACAAGGTCTGCTGAGCTAGCCTGGTGTCCTACCTCCGAATGGCTCCTCATAACCGAGGCATGGAGGTGTGATGCGGGAGGAAAGGCACCCTCCCAAGTCAACAAGTCATTTCCAAGAACCAGTTTTGGGCCCAGCACTGGCCTGGACCTGCCCATGGAGAACACAGTGCAAGGAACCCGTTCACTCAAGTCTTCTCAAGGACGAGGCTCACCACCTGAGGTGATGGGTCAAGACAAGTTACGAGGGTGTGTGGTGTGGGAGAGACCCCAAGTCCCACAGGAGTGTAGAGAAAGGAAGGGAGAAGCCCCTGGCCCGGGGTTGCAGAGGCCGCTTTCTTAGAAGAGTCAGCACCGAGCTGTGCCTTGAACAATGGGTTGGGTTCGAATGTGAGGAGAAGAGCCACTTTCCTGTGCAGCAGAAATTCACACAACGTTGTAAATCAACTCTACTATGCTTCAACAAATTAAAAAATAATAATACTAGCCACCTCACAGTGTTATTGTTAAGGATACATAGCACAATGTATATAAAACACCAAGCCCGGCACTCGGCACAGGGAACTTTGGTCAACAAGTGTTGATTGTTATTAGCTGTTATCTGCAGAGGAAAAGAACTGAAACCTCTAAGAGGAAATGGACAGAGCCCAGTTGCAATGCTCTTCTGATGAAGTGTTCATGACCTTGCAACTAAGTAGAGGAGTTTGAGAAATAACCTCCTCAGTTATGCTGCAAATGTTCCTTCACAAACATCAGAGTTATTTCAGGAAGCAGGGGAAAACAACTCCCAATCAGCAAGGACTGGACACTTGAGCAGGAAACTAAACAAAGGGAAATAGCAAATATATCTTAAAATGCAAATAAACAGTATCTGCAATAATGCAAAATGAATTTATAACCATCTCCATGAAATGGGGGAGAAATCCTGAAAAATGTCTAGCAAGCAGGAGGTTCTACAGGCAATTAATTGTCCTGTGCCCTTTAATTTAGGCCACGTTTAATGTCTGCAATGGACTATTTAGTAAGTGTGCCTTCCATTGTTTGAGTTTAGAAAACGTGACATTTGTAAGTTCCTACAAGGTCAGTTCCTCTGTCCTATTTTTCCCCTAAGGCCTTTAAGTTACCCAACCGTGGAATTTCTTTCTATATCATTTTTAGGCTAAGTTTCAGGAAATTAACTTTTAAGTTTGGGGGAGGAAATTCTGTTCTATTATTGGTTACTACCTAAGTGATTGTTTATTCCCAGTGCATTTAGCTGCCACCAGTTACACTTAAGTAATAGGGAATGCTGTTTCTATCTACAATCTTCCCTTTGCCAATATCAATGTCTGGCCTTTGGCCTTTGCACCATGCTAATAGCTCTCAGCTTCATCTTTGGTCTTAAATAAGCAGTAGCCCCCATTTTCACTTACCAGCTATACCTGCAGGTAGGTGGATATTCTACTACCACTCAGGCACACCAGGACCCAAACTGAACCTCCCAGCCTCTGCTCACCAGCCCGCCTCCTATGCCGCCTAGGTCTCCAGTCTCCAGGTGGGAAATCAGGACTGCCACATACGACTGCTGACTGGACAGGAGCACTTGTCCTATGGGCACTGCAAGCCAGCCTGGTGCCCAGAGGTGTGGCTTTATCCAGTTCTCATAAAAGCACTGCCCAGGTTGTAATGGGCCTGTAGGACAATTGCAAATATCTTTATCGATGGAGCCTCCCTTTTTTGTGTGTCGCATCCAATTGGTTGCTGAGTCCTGGAAATTATACTTTCTTGTTAATTCCCACATCAGTACTCTCTGAAAAGCCCTGTTCAGGCCCTCAGTACTTCCCACCCTAGACACAAAATGCTTAATCAAAGGGTATCTAAAGCACCTCTGAAACGAATATAATATTGTGAATCAACTATACTTCATTAAAAAAAAAAAAAAAAAGAACCTCTAGAGAGTGTGAGTCAGTAGACCTGGGATGGGACCCTGGGCTCTACAGGTGATTTGGATGCACAGCTCTTGTTGAAAACTACCATGTTCAGCCCTCAGTCACCCCTCAACCCACAGCTGACAGTTCATCTTCACTGTGGAGATGATGCTGCTCCCTTGACCTTAAGGATGAAGTTTAGAATCAGAAGAATACTAAGCTATATACTCTTTTCTCTCAAAGATCACAGAAGGTAAGAATAATGAGGCAGTTGGAGAAAGTCTTGCTCTAATACTTTAATTAGCAGCTTGGTTGACCTTCTCGGTTGCCTAGGCATTTGCTTCTGAAGCTCCTCTCCATCCTTGCCATCACCATGCTCCATCACCTGGACCACCTGGTCCTCTGCGATAACTTCTAACTGGTCTCCCTGCCTTCCATTTTGCTTCTTACAAACCATTCTCTGCACGGAAGCAAGTGAAATCATTTTGGATGTAAATCCTATCAAGAGGCTAACCTTGTTTAATAACCCCCAGTGCTTTCCTAGTGCCTTGGGATAAAGTCCTACTCTTAACACATGTCCCTCTCTCTCAAAGCTGGACCTTCCCTAATCCCCCAGCCTCTCCGTGGCCTTTCTCCCTCTTGTGCTGAAGCTGAAGAACTTGATGAAGTTGTATTAGTTTTGTGCTTCTTATGTGTGCACCTTCAACACACTGTCTCCCACCTAGGACACTCTCTCTAACCTCTCCACCAGCCCATCCCTTTTCCATCTGACTTCACCACCATTCAGCTTTCAGCGTTCAACCATAAACACTTCCCCACAAGTCCCTCTTGATCTTTCTTTAGAATCCGCCCCTTTACCGCATGCTTAGATGGCGTTCCTACTTTTCTTATCACTGTATCATATTAATGGCTCCTTCAACGTCTGTCTCCCCCACTAGATGCAAACTCGTTGAGTGCAGACATCGTGTGTAAGTTTACCAGCACTCTATCACCATGCCTGAAGGTGACACATGGCTAGAGGGTTGAATGCATATTTACTAAAATAAAATGTTGTGATCAGCAGAGAAGTAAAACATAGTGGTCAGCTCTACTATGTCAAACAATTAAAGGAAGAGTGTGACATGTATTGAGCCATTACTCTGTACGAGACCTTTTGCAAGGGCCTTGGAAAACAGAAAGAACAAGATGAGTTCTCTGATCTCCAGGAGCTGACAATTTAATGGAGGAAATCTATGAGTAAATGAGTAATTATAATCCAATTCTAAAGTCTCTTGAGTAGAGGTCAGAAAAAGTGCTTATGGTTTTAATATCAACTCTGGAAGAAGTAGTGGCCTAAATGTCTAAAACAACGATTCTCGAAGATTGTTCCAAATTGTTCCATAGCCTTCCATTTTTATCCATAAGGGCTGCCTGTGTTCCTTTACCAGTTCCACTATTTTTCAGCTGTGTAATTTGAGGTAAGTTTCTTAACTTCGCTGTGCTTCAGAGTCATAATTCCTATTAATGCACTGTGGTATTTAGCACAGTGCTTGCCACATAGTAAGGGCTCAAAAATGTGAGTTTTCATCATTATTATTACCAAGACTTCCTAGTTACAGTAAGCCTCCAAGTATTCATAAAATCAGTGTTTGTAGTGAAAATTAGTGTAGTCTACAGTGTACTAAGGACTGTAATTCAGTAGACGGCTTGCTATGTAATACCTGTTAACGTATCAAATTTCCTCTTGCCCATGCACCCCCATAAGTGTGGGTTGGAATTCCTGATGCTTTCAGGAAGCACATCTTATCATCAGTGTTATTCTGAGATGGCTGTATTTTCTATTATGACACTTTTTTGTTCATGTAGCTACCAAGTCCCATTAGTTTAGCTTCACTGCTATCCACATAGTTTATTGTTGGTTATCTAATTAACTGAGGTTTGTTAAACAGTTGCATCAACTTTTTTTGTTGTTTTTTTGCTTATAACTTCCCTGTAAATATACTTTAAGCTAGGTAGACAGGGCGTTTCAAATTTAAATGATTCTACTTCTACTGTAAACACAAATGGACAGACAATCCTTCCACCTCTCCTTTCCCTCTCAGTTGCTCTAATAATATTTCACTGCTATTACTGGAATAACTAAATTCTTTAACTAGTAGAAAATTGAAGTGGGTGATGTAGGTGGGCCAAAGGGTCTCTTGCACTGCGATGAGCTGGGGCTACTCTGTTGCAGTGTGTGGGCTTCTCATTGCCGTGGCTTCTCTTGTTGCAGAGCGTGGGCCTAGGTATGCGGGCTTCAGTAGTTGTGGCTCTCGGGCTCTAGAGCACAGGCTCAGTAGTTGTGGCGCACGGGCTTTGTTAGTAACCCCAGCTCGCCGCAACTAGAGCAAAGCCTGCATGCAGCAACAAAGACCCAATGCAGCCAAAAAAAAAAAAAAGAACTGAGTCAAAAATCTTTAAGGTGAGAAACAAATGATTACACACACACACACACACACACACACACACACACACACTTAAAACACGTCCAGCACATAGAATGCACTATATAAGTATTACTATTACTATTATTATTTAGCACAAAATTTTTTGAACTTTTTTAAAAAATTGAAGTGCTTTGTTAGTAACCCCAGCTCGCCGCAACTAGAGCAAAGCCTGCATGCAGCAACAAAGACCCAATGCAGCCAAAAAAAAAAAAAAGAACTGAGTCAAAAATCTTTAAGGTGAGAAACAAATGATTACACACACACACACACACACACACACACACTTAAAACATGTCCAGCACATAGAATGCACTATATAAGTATTACTATTACTATTATTATTTAGCACAAAATTTTTTGAACTTTTTTAAAAAATTGAAGTGTAGTTGATTTACAAAAGTTTTCTAGTTGATTTTAAAGTTCTGGACTTAAAAAAAAAAAAAAGGCATCCTTTCTGTGGTAGGCAGAATAATGACCCCAAAGATAATCCAGGTCACAATCCCTGTATCCTGTGAATATTATCTTATAGAGGAAGGGGGTTTTATAGATGTGATTCAATTAAATATCTTGTGATGGAGAGATTATCCTGGAACATTCAGTTGGGCTGTAAATGCAATCACAAGTGTCCTTCTGAGAGGGAGGCAGAGGAAGATTTGACAGAGAAGAGAAAGTAGGAGATGTGATGATGACAAAAGCAAGATTTGAAGATGTTAAATTGCTGGCTTTGAAGCACGAGGAAGAGGCCATGGACCAAGAAATGCCAGCAGCCACCAAAAGCTGCAAAAGGCAAGGAAACATTTTCTCCCCTAGAGACTCCAGATGGAGCACAGCCCTGTGGTACCTTCACTTTAGCCCAGAGAAACTGATATTGAACTTCTGGCCTCCAGAACTATCACACTAAATGTGTGACATGTTAAGCCACCAAGTTTGTGATGATTTGTTACAGCAGCCATAGGAAACTAATACATGCTATTTTTTTTCTTTAAATCTTTTAAAAATATTTTATTATGTCTTACTGGTAACAACCACAAAACTTTTAAAAATTAATGGAAGCAAGATTGAGCTGTGAGAAGAAAATTCAGAACAGGTCTCAAATTGGAAAAAATTCTACTCTTTTCTCTTTCTCTATAAAGGTCCTAGAAATATTTGGGGGAAAAGTCTCAAATTACAGTAAATGCTCTTTGGAGGGCTCAAGGTGGAGGAAGCAATGCAACTTTTCACTCCAAGAGGCATATACTTGTGTTTCTTTTTTTTTTTTTTTTTTTTTAAATCTCATAGTTTATTTCTTTATTTTTTAAAAAATTTTATTTATTTAATTTTGGCTGCATTGTGTCTTTGTTGCACGTGGGCTTTCTCTAGTTGCGGTGAGCGGGGGCTACTCTTCATTGTGGTGCACGGGCTTCTCATTGCGGTGGCTTCTCTTTCTTGCAGAGCACAGGCTCTAGGCACACAGGCTTCAGTAGTTGTGGCACGGGGGCTCAGTAGTTGTGGCTCACGGGTTTAGTTGCTCTGCAGCACGTGGGATCTTCCCGGACCAGGGCTCGAACCCGTGTCCCCTGCATTGGCAGGTGGATTCTTAACAACTGTGTCCTGTATTTGTGTTTCTGAGGTAAGACCAGTTTACACACTATAGAAGAATTTCATAGACTATAAGGGCTACACTTTCTTATTTTATTACGTTTTAAATTTCAGCTTTATTGAGGTATAACTGACATATAAAATTGTAAGATAGTCCAAGTGTACATTGTGGTGATTTGATATATATATATACGTTATGAAAGAATACCTCCATCTAGTTAACTAACATATCCATCACCTCACATATTTGTCTTTTTTATTTTATTTTATTTTATTTTTCCCCTTTGGTGAGAGCATTTAAGTTCTGCCTCCTTAGCAAATTTCAATTATACAATACAGTTTTATCAACTATAGTCACCATGCTTTATATGACAGTCTGAGACCTTATTCACCTGATAGCTGAAGGTTTGTACCCTTTTACCAACTTCTCCCTATTTCCCCCGCTCCCAACCCCTGGCAACCACTTTTCTGTTTTCTCATATAATACTTTTATTTAAGTATAAATGAAAGGTGTCTATGCCTAATATCTTTAAAGTACTACTGCATCCTATTATATAATTTGAACCTCACAACATAGACAGAGCGAAGAGTGTACCCATTCTACAGATGGGGAACTGATTTTTTCCAAAAGGAAAAAAGTGATGTACTTGCATCACGGAGCTAGCGGGAGGTGGCTGGAAGTCCGCTTCTGCTGAAACACTCAAGAACATGCGCAAAAGACGTGTGGCCTCCTGTACAGGGAGGAAGAGCACCTAATCTTATGGCGAAGAGGAAGGAAGTAGGAGTGCCTAAGCGGGGGCAGGGTAGCCAGAGACAGATTTTTCACTTCCACATTCTGCACGTTGATGGAAGTGAGGTGAAGCCTACAGGGCAGGCATAAAATAAAATGGAGATGTTCTGCCGGCCGAAGAGCCACGCCACACCTGGTCCCCCGCCTCCCCCATCTGCACCCCAGCATAAAGCGGAACCGATGTGCGCCTTTTCTGTGTCCCAAGAAAGGAACGGGAACTAACCTTGATTGGCTGCACACTGTGTGCTGGCACGTTGGCACGAGCTTTTTTACTTTGTTCTCAAGGACCAGGCTTCATCACAGCAGCTGTTTGAAAATTCAGGTCTGGAACCTGAAATTCTGAGTTTGGTAACCATTAGCATAGAAGGAAAACTTAACACCGTGACATCTCTTTTAAGAGAGGAAAGCAGGGGAATATAGTGTCAAATTGCTGGGGAGAAGTGAAAAATGATGATGCGGGGAAGGTTCAGAGTGTATCATAAAACCAGAGAGCCCCGAAGTCCAGCTGTTTTACGATGTGGGGTACAGTGGGGTAAGCAGATGACTTCATAGTCAGATAGTCTGAGTTCACTTGGATGTTCATTCATCTTATCAACGTTTATTGGGTACCTACTATATGCAAGTCTCTACGTTCATGGTGTTTACATTCAGGTGGAGAAAGACAGATGACAAACAGATGAATGAGCAGATCTTGCTGTGAATTCATTCATTCGTCCAACAGATATTGCAGTTATTTATTCCAGTTACCTAGGAGGTCAGAAAGGTAAGGAAGCACAGAGAGTGCAGAGATACTGGCCCACTGGGAGGGCTCTGGCTCTTACGAAGTGAGATGGAAGCCTATTGGTGGGTTTTGAGCAGACGAGTGATGTGATCTGACTAATATTTTAAGAGGATCACTTTGGCTGCTCTGTGGGGAGCAAAGAGACTTGGGCCAGAAGCAGGGAGATCAGTTAGGAGATTCTTGCAATAATTCAGGTGAGAAGCAAAGGCGAGTAGGACAGGAGGCAGGGGTAGAGGCTGTGAGAAGTGGTTGCAGCCAGGATATCTGTTGCAGGTAGAGAATACGATTTGCTGACAGTTTGGGTAGGAAGTGTGAGAAAAGGAAAGACATGGAAAGTGACTCTAAGGTTTTTCTTCGAGGGATCAGAAGAATAGGGTTGCCATTAACTGAAATGAGGAAGATTGCAGGAACAGCAGCTTGGGGTAAGGCAGGATCTGAGGGATCTGAGCTCCCTTTGGGGTAGAACTTCAGGGAGTTTGAGGAAGCTGACTGACAGCCCAGTGGAGATATTAAGTTGTCAGTCACAGGGTGGAGCTGGGGGCAGAAGTCCTGGCTAAAAAAATTATCGCTAAAAGGAACCATAAGGCAGGGTATGGGAGATAAAAATTGGTAAGTGTTGGGGATGCCATTATAGATCGGAGAATTAAAGAAGACCTTATCGAAAAGCTGATATTTGAACTGAGACCTGGGTGAAGGGAGGGAGAAATCCACGTGTTATCTGAGGGAAGATGAGTCTAGGCCGAGGAACCAGCACGTGCTCAGGTCTTAGAAGAGAGTGTACTTGGCCAGAAGAGAGTGTACTTGGCTAGAAGAGAGTGTACTTGGCTTTAGGAGCAAGAGCCAGAAGTTCAGTGGGGTGACCAAGAGACCACCTGGGCTCTGAAAAGGAGAGAGAGAGAGGGCCCACCTGGTAAGGGTATAAAATCAGAGAGGTGGGAAGGGATCACACCATGAGTTCAAGTCCTTGCTCTACCGCTTGGGCAAATTACTTACCTTCTCCCAGGTCCCTCTTCTTTATAAATAAGGGTAGTAACAGAACCTACCCACACAGGATCTTGAGAGGATTAAATGAGATAATGTTTATAAAGTGTTTAACACAGTGCCTGTAACATAGTTAACACTTACCAAGTGTTTACTATACACTTTTAAAAATGTCCTGCAGTATTTCCTGGAGGTACTTAGGGTTTGTGGTTGAAAAATCTTGTCCCACATGGAAGTTTGGATTTTGTCATTGGTGTTACACTCCTCAGTCTCTGTTTTGCTGGTCTGGTTGGTGGAGATGCCCATCTTGTAGCTTATCCTTTTTTTTTTTTTTTTTATAGTCACTTAAAAAAAATTTATTTATTTGTTTCTGGGCTGCATTGGGTCTTCATTGCTGCACGTGGGCCTTCTCTAGTTGCAGAGAGCGGGGGCTACTCTTCCTTGCAGTGCATGGGCTCTGTGCTGGGTCTTCGTTGCTGCGCACAGGCTTTCTCTAGTTGTGGCAAGCGGGGGCTACTCTTCGTTGCAGTGCATGGGCTTCTCATTGCGATGGCTTCTCTTGCTGTGGAGCATGGGCTCTAGGCGAGCGGGCTTCAGTAGTTGTGGCGCACGGGCTCGGTAGTTGTGGCTCACGGGCTTAGTTGCTCCGCGGCATGTGGGATCTTCCTGGACCAGGGCTCGAACCCGTGTCCCCTGCATTGGCAGGCGAGTTCTTAACCACTGCACCACCAGGGAAGTCCCTGGTAGCTTATCCTTGACAACCACAGCGGTGCATGGGCATGTTGGTATAGACAGGGAAATCTGGGAGATCCACAGTCACTGAACTGAATTGCAGATGGGTGACAGGATACTCACCCAACCCCTCCAGCTTCTCAGTGCTAACTCTGGAGTTTCCCTTCTGCAAGGGGCCACACGAGGGCAGGCAAGACATCCAGCCAAGTCACCCCACCCACATTCTGGTTCTCACTAAGTCACTTCTGGCCTCAGTTGACAATATCAGCCGTCACACTGACGCTCAAGTGGAACAGTGACCTTGGAATATCCTCCCCTGGGCCTTCCTTCAATTATCCTGAACTGGCATGGGAAGGGGATGGTTAGAGCTCAGAAGCTTTACTCTAGTTAAGTAGAGATGTAAGCAGATAGGGGAGGGGGTCCCTGGAGAAAGAGAACCAGACATGGCTTTCTTGACAGAAGAGAAGCCATTTTTGGCCTGAGCCATTTTGGGATCTCAGCCTGGGCACAAGGCTTGCCCTTGAAAAGGTCTCAGTGATTAACGATCTTAAGGGAACAAAAGAATGCAGAAACAAAGGACTGTTATCAGGCAAGACAAGTAACAATAGTAAAGATAATATATCATTTGTAAAGACTCCCAGTTCTGTTTCAATGGTAAAGATTAGCCTGAAGAGCTCAACCACCAGGACAGCTGGAACCTAAGGGATGATGACGTTGGCATTTCCTTTTTTTTTTTTTTAATTTATTTATTTTAATTTATTATTTTTGGCTGTGTTGGGTCTTCCCTGCGCGGGCTTTCTCTAGTTGAGGCGGGAGTGGGGGCTACTCTTCGTTGAGGTGCGCAGGCTTCTCATTGCAGTGGCTTCTCTTGTTGCCGAGCACAGGCTCTAGAGCACGCAGGCTTCAGTAGATGTAGCACGTGGACTCAGTAGTTGTGGCTCGTGGGCTCTAGAGCGCAGGCTCAGTAGTTGTGGTGCACAGGCTTAGTTGCTCCACGGCATGTGGGATCTTCCCAGAGCAGGGTTCGCACCCTCGTCCCCTGCATTAGCAGGCAGATTCTTAACCACTGCACCACCAGGGAAGCCCGACATTGACCTTTTCTGACCCTCATAACTTCAGTCAATGAATGCCTGGACTCTGTCAACTGACAAGCCCTTTCATTAATATGCATGTACCCTTAGCTTAAAACTTCCCGAATTTTGCTATTCAGAGAGACACTGATTTGGAAAATATCCCTGGGGTTCTTCTTACCTGCTGCAAGTAGTAAATCCTTCCTTCTCCTGATCTTTGGCTTGGTTGTGTCACCAAAACATAAATGCAGTTTTTTAGATAACAGAGCTATGTCGGGAAAATGCATTTCATTTCATACATCAAATATAATTTAAGACCTCCAGTGTAATATTTTGGTTACACCCTGTTACAAAAAGGATAGGCAGGAAGAACAGAAAAGGTTGAGGAAAGGAGAAAAGAAACAGCAAAGAGAAAATGAATTTTTATTGTCTTACCCAACATTTGAGTCAATCATTCAGGAAAAAAAATCAGATAATATGCTAATGATTATAATCTAGCCAAGGTCTATCACACACCCTCTATTATGCTTCAGATTTATCCTCTTAACCAGATTTATCCTCTGCCAGGAGAATCTGACCATTGCTCTTCCAATATTCAGTGAAAAAGAAAGATGAAAACCTGGGAGGAACGATAACAAGTCAAGGGCACATGGAGGTCAGGAGAAGCTGAATGCCAACAACACCCTGACTGTCAAGGATAAACAAAGCTGGAATCTAGTTCGAGCAGGAAGGGTAGATTTTATTCAATAGTAACTATTGCAATAGGGAAAAGAGTCCAGTGTGAACTGACTTCAACTTGGCTGAAACAAAAGGCTGGAGACCTTTCCAGACTGAGGTGTGCTCAGGAAATGCACTGGGGGCTGGGAAGGGGGTTGGTCCACGTGACTAGGCCATCTGGGGCTGTCTATTGGTGCTTACGCAGAGGAGAAACAAACTTCTCCAGGAGGCCGTGATATCAGTTAGGAAAGATACCCAGGAGCCTGGGAGCAGACACTGACCTTATCTCCTTGAATGTTTGCATCTCAAAGAGACAGCCCTCAGGTCCTTGAAAAGTCAGTTCTGGGTGGTATAAGATTCGTGTCTCAAAGGGGCAGAGAAAGCATTTGTAATTGCAAGCTTTCTAAAGTAACTGCTCGGTGGGAGGGTTCAGCAGCCTACCTGCCATTCCCAGTTTGGGCTGGAACAGGCAGTAAATTCTCCTGGCAACACTGAGCTTTTTCAAGCAGCAATTTTAAGGGGGAGCTGGAGTTACCCTTGGGACGTGGCCTTGAGCTGTTGGAAACTAAGCCAGTGTCTGTTCAAGTCTCATAGTGTGTGTGGGCCAGGGGGCAGGGTGGGGTGTGTGTTTGGGGGGAGTCTGCATTTTTATAGACCCAAGTTTGGGGTTTAGTCGAGAAGCTGTCTCGGAGGAGCCTGACTAGAGTTTGATCAAGGAGAGTCTTTGTTGCGACCCAGCCACAGAGTTTCCAAAGCTTTGATTTCCTCTCTTTAAGCCTATAATTTTATTCAGTGGTCTTGTGAGGAAAATATAAATAGATATTAAGCGGAAGGAAGGGATTAATTTTTTTAAAGATGAGAATAAGAGGAACTAGGAAAAACACCTTTGCATACATGTCTTGCCCTGTGGTGAATGTGAATTCGGTTCTAAGTCAGGAACCTTTGACTGCTCCCTGCAGCCCTTCCAGCTCTGAGACTCCCTGGCAGCTTTCAGTCTTTCATTCTACAAGGGTACAGAGTGTATTTCAGAAGATAGGGTGGCTCCAGTGCCCTCAAGTTGCCCCAAACTGTGATCCACAGAGCCAGTGGACCTATCTGGATGTTCAGCAGTGTTTCTCCGAGATAGCTTTAGTTCCTTCTGTTACCGCTTCCTTCCTTCCACAGCTCAGAGACCTCGGTGAATCTCAAATTGCCTCCATAAACTTAAAGAAGATGGTGGCACTGCCCAAAGTTGCTCTGTGATCCACAGAGCCAGTGGACCTATCTGGATGTTCAGCAGTGTTTCTCCGAGATAGCTTTAGTTCCTTCTGTTACCGCTTCCTTCCTTCCACAGCTCAGAGACCTCGGTGAATCTCAAATTGCCTCCATAAACTTAAAGAAGATGGTGGCACTGCCCAAGCTGGGCACCAGAAGCCAGAGCAGAGTGCCACAGTGGATTGGAACTGGCCTGAGGCCGAGATAATGAAACAGGAGGGAAGGGGGCAGGGCACAACCTTTAAAAGAAAGACATAGCCTATGACAAAAATTGGTTAGAACCAACTAGGTCCAAGATGGTGGAAGATTCGACTTCCAGTAGACCTTGAGCCTCATTATACACTCATTGTAATACATTAGCTTATGCGAAATGACACACCTACCAGTGCCATGATGGTTCTGAGGCTGACCATAAAAGGCCAAAAAAAAGTGGGCAGTGGCCCAATTCCTGGAAATCCCCACGCCTTCCCCAGTGGCGTTGGAATAATCTTCCTACTCATTAGCTTATGCAATTACCCCACCTGTAAAAACTAACCACCCCATGTTTCGAGGCCTCTCATCTTCTGAGATGGCCCACACTCTGTCTGTGGAGTGTGTTTCTCTCTAAATAAATCCACTTCTTACTTTGTCTCTCACTGAATTCTTTCTGCGACAAGAAGTAAAGAACCTGAGGTTCATTAAGTCCTGAGACCAGTTGTGTGATTACAATTAAAAGACAGTGGGTTCAACAGAGACACAGATGTAGAGAACAAAAGTATGGACACCAAGGGGGGAAAGCCGCAGGGCAGTGGTGGCGGTGGTGTGATGAATTGGGAGATTGGGATTGACACGTATACACTTATATGTGTAAAATGGATAACTAGTAAGAACTTGCTGCATAAAAAAAATAAAATAAAATTCAAAAATTCAACAACAGGGCATCCCCGGTGGCACAGTGGTTGAGAACCTGCCTGCCAATGCAGGGGACACGGGTTCGAGCCCTGGTCTGGGAAGATCCCACATGCCGTGGAGCAACTGGGCCCATGAGCCACAGCTACTGAGCCTGCGCGTCTGGAGCCTGTGCTCCGCAACAAGAGAGGCCGCGACAGTGAGAGGCCCGCGCACCGCGATGAAGAGTGGCCCCCACTTGCCGCAACTAGAGAAAGCCCTCGCACAGAAACGAAGACCCAACACAGCCATAAATAAATAATAAATTTTTTTAAAAAAAGTCCTAAAATATAAAGTTTAAAAAAAAAATCAACAACAACAAAAAAGACAGTGGGTTCAAGTCCCAATCTGGGTTGCATGGTTTCAGTAACACGTAAGAAAGAAGGAGTGAGAACCCGTTCAAAACAAACTCTGGGTAAAGAAAGCAAGAAAGAAGGAACAGGCAACTTGAAAAATGGCAAAATCCCCCTGGGGCTGCTGAGTTAGAGGAAGAGCCATCTAATCGGCAGGAGAGCCCAGAGGCTGGGAAAGAAGCCTTTCAAAGTACCTAGCACGCTCTTAAAGTAATCACAGTAAAACTCAGATAAAAACTCAAAGAGCTATTAAAAGGAAAAGCAGAGGACCATCCAGCAAATCTTCTAAGTAACGCAGTTTAGTCCTGCAGAGATATTTTTTTTTTTTCTGACTCTGGTTACAGATTCTGGCTTTCAATTCACTCAAATATATTCAATGTCAACCCAAACCAGTCTAGTCCCTCCTGGATCAGACTGTTTCCCAAAGTGAGTTCAATGGGATTTCTAGTTGAGATGAATACCTCTGGTTACTGCAGAATTATAAAAGGTTTGTGTGTGGGACTTCCCTCGTGGGCCAGTGGGTAAGACCCTGCGCTCCCAATGCCGGGGGCCCAGGTTCGATCCCTGGTCGGGGAGCTAGATCCCCCATGCATGCCGCAACTAAGTGTCCACAGGCCGCAACGAAGAGCCAGCATGCCCCAACTAAAGATCCCACATGCCACAATGAAGATCCAGCGTGCCGCAACTAAGACCTTTCACAGACAAAATAATAAATATTTAAAAAAAAGAAAAAAGTTCATGTGCGTTGCAAATCTCTGGATAGAAGATGGGCATTGTCTACCGTCTTTCCCAAACTCCATCTGAAGTATACTAAGAACTAAGTGCTAAGTGCATAGAATTACTATTCCAAGCATCAAAGCTGAAGAAAGTTGTCATCCATATGATTCCATGTACTCATCCTGTATTTTATTTCCTCCTTTCTTTTAAGGCAATGTCCTAATTCACTGCAGTGTGGAGAAATAGCCTCCTTAGAGAAAGATTGTAAAACATATGTGGAATCCAAAAAAATACAAACCAATGTATATGCAGAACAGAAATAGAATCACAGATATAGAAAATAAATAGTGGTTACCAGTGAGGAGAGGGAAGAGGGGAGGGGCAACATAGGGACATGGGATTAAGAGACACAAACTACTATATATAAAACAGGTGGGCTTCCCTGGTGGCGCAGTGGTTGAGAGTCCGCCTGCCGATGCAGGGGACACGGGTTCGCGCCCCCGTCCGGGAGGATCCCACATGCCGCGGAGCGGCTGGGCCCGTGAGTCATGGCCGCTGAGCCTGCGCGTCCCGAGCCTGTGCTCCGCAACGGGAGAGGCCACAGCAGTGAGAGGCCCGCGTACCGCAAAACAAAAAACAAAAAACAACAGGTAAGCAACAAGGATATATTGTACAGCACAGGGGAATATAGCCATTGTTTTTTAATAACTTTTAATGGAATATAATCTGTAAATCAGACAGAGAAAGACAAATATCCTCTCGTGTTTGACTTGTTTATTTTCTCCCAACCCCCTCCTCCTTCCTAGATTTTCCTTTTTGTGCTTTCTCCTAGGGAGAGGGCTCTATCCTCTACCTTGGTTCCTTCAGTGTGGCACCTCCACTCAGTATTCCCAAAGCCTGGTAGCCAAGGAACAAGCAAAGAATCTTCAGGAGGATAGAGGGGAGGTGAGAGGAATGTTGTACATGCGCTTAGATTTCTTTTTGCACTTCGACACACATAATCTCGTGGTCTTTTCTGAGAGTGGATGGCCAAAGGTACCAGAGCTATTAATGGAGCTTCTGCGAATGCCTGAGGCAGCAACAGAGGTAAGCTTTTTCCAGGTCCTACCAACCTGCTGGTTGAGGCCCCTGCAGTGCACAGAGAAGGGTGGGGAAAGGGCCGCGGTCCCCCTCCCCCGCTCTCCCTACTCACTTATCCCCAGCTGCACACAGACCACAGCTTCATCCCAGGGAGGGAAAGGCCACCCCCCACCTATCATCTCTCTTGAGTCTCCACCAGGCTGGTGGGAGGAGAAGGGGCACCAGGGATGTCTCCTCTGCAGCTACTGTTCACACAGAACAGGAGGGTCCCTCTCCTGTCTCACCCTGGGTCTCCAGCTAAGGTGATGTTCCGCAAACCCATCCTGTCTGTTGCAGGAGGAGTAGGGGAGAGAGGGTGGGAAGAAGAAACACTGAGATGAGATGGGGAAAAGCCAATTCTAGACCCTCATTTATGCTCCATCCCTTCCAGGGCACCCATATACTGGAAACGAACTAGTCATTGCCAACAGTGTCCAGAAGCCATTTAGTTTAATCCTTTATTTATATTTTTCTGACCTTTAGGGAATAATCTCACCCTATTTTACATAATTTTATTTTACTATTTTTATATTGATAGGATCCTTTAAAGTAATCTTTAACATTAGAAAATACAGTGAAGGTAATCTTAAGTATTATAATTTAACTCTCTGGGGAATAGTCATTCTTTAACTTTTCAATACACTATTTGATTATCCTTATCAGGTCATTTAAAATTTGTTCTGCTCCTAGAGACGTTGCAGATGTGGCTGCCGTGTCACATTTGTGTCATTAGGTGGCAGAGAGAAGAGAGACTTGTCTACGCTCAGTGTTCTGGCCTGTGGACGTCTGGATGATTGATAGTCTGACACTTGACAGAAAAGGACTTCCCTGGTGGCGCATTGGTTAAGAATCCGCCTGCCAATACAGGGGACACGGGTTCGAGCCCTAGTCCGGGAAGATGCCATATGCCACGGAGCAACTAAGCCCGTGCGCCACAACTACTGAAGCCTGAACGCCCTAGATCCCGTGCTCCACAACAAGAGAAGCCACCACATTGAAAAGGCTGCACCACAACGAAAAGTAACCCCTGCTCGCCACAACTAGAGAAAGCCTGTGTGCAGCAACGAAGACCCAACGCAGCCAAAAATAAATTAAATAAATAAATTTATAAAATAAATAAATAAGTAAAATTTGTTTATCTATTTTCACTTTGGAAACAGAAAGTGTTGTCTTTAGAAAGGAGCAGATACCAGTCTATGTGCCAAACCTGGGGACGTGCCTTCTCTTTATTAGCTGGCCTTCAACAGGCCCTTTTCGTACTTCAAAACAGATTGCCATGGTGATCTCGATAAAGACCTCACCCTAGTCACACAGGAAATACTGAACTCTGCATTTTGAACCATTCAGGTGGCTTAGGAGATGTTCAGTCAACTATCTCCAAAGAAGATCCACGGAAACCAACCAAATGATGTTGCCATTTTGTTTCCAAGATTATTGTCTCCATCTGAAGATTCTTCTATGTTCTCGGGCCAAACCTAAGTCATAATAGGCTGAGGGTCAGACCCAGAGAAGAGGTAGGCTGAGGAAAAGAAAAACGTAGCAACGTCAAACAGAAATGGGGAAGTGCATTCCTGATCGTGGGTCTCTAGCAGCTCATTGGCTTTAGGGGATGCCAAGCCAAGGACCTCACTCTTCAGATTTGTCAAAGTGGCAGGGGACCTGGGCTGGTCCTGGAAGAAGCCTCTTCATCCACAGCCATCATAGCTGACAGCTCCTTCAAAATTAAAGAAGAGTAGCAATGCATAAGGAGAAGCATGAATGAATTTCTTTATGTTCCACTAAAAAAAAAAAAAAAAAAAGAAAGATAACTGCCCTTATATTGACTGTCTTTTCTTATGAGTCTTCATTAGTTTGATAATTAAAGGTAACTTTTTAAAATTTAAGAAGTAGTATTGCAAATGAGCTTAAACACAAAACCCTATTCATCACTTTATTGTGATCAATAAATACTTCATGAATTTGTCATTACAAGAGTGAGAGTTTCCATCTTTTTAAACTAATCTTTTTGCCATGTTCACAAATCTTGAGTTAAAGGATCCTCTAAGTATTATAAGATAGAGATGTCTTTATTTATTTTATGGTCCCTACCATTGGGCTTCAAAGTTTTGATCACACATAAAGAGTACCCTAAACAAAATTCTGAGTTAATGAGGTTTCTTTCCACTGGGTGTGTTACACGTTGCAGACACTCCTGTTGTCACGATGCTGGTGGCCTTGGACTTGGGCACGACCAACCACACACTCAATGACACTCCTCACTGCAGCCCTGGTTTGCTCTTCAGAGATATCACAAAGGCATTGTACCCTCGCCTTCGCACTCATCCCCACCCTAACCCAAAAGAGGAACAAAAAGAGTTCCTGGTGGGAAAGAGACAGCCCAGAGAGAGGATGCCCAGCCCTGAATACCCTCATACACATACCTGTGTGTGCTGTACAGTGACTGGCCTCAAATCACAGTCCTAAAGACAAGATGTCTGTTCCATCTCTTGGATACTAAAAGCCAAGCAGTAAATATATTTTGCAAACAGGGATACCTGCCATTTCAGCGAACTACAATAATAGCTGACATTCACTAAGCTTTTCCTATGTGCCCAGCACTGTTCAAAATGTGCTCTATGTGTCTCCAGAGAGGTTAAATAATTTGCCTAAACTGACACAACTAATAAGTGGTCTAGCTGGGATGTGAACATGAGCAGTGTTGCTCTAGAACCAGATGATTTTAATCTTTACACCAGTCTCCCTCCCTTAACTTCTCTTTACCTTGAATGTCTTCAGAATAACGATAATACAACCTTATGATAAGGATGTTGTGAGGATCCATATAAATAAATAAGAAAAACACTTGATACAGTGTCTAGCACAGGGGAAAAGCTCAATGAGTGTGTGTTGGTAGGAATAGTGGATAACTTGCCCAAAGTCACAGGAGTGAATGGCTGAACTAGGACTCCAATCAGGGACCCTGCTCCCAGGGTCCACCCTTAACACTACTGGTCCTGCCGCTCTGAGTCAGTGATGTCATAGATGAAGTACCCAGAACCAGGGTTGGCACAGAACAAACACTCAGGAAATGCCAGTCATACTCCTGTGTCACGTCTCCCTCCTTCTTGCTGAGGGATGAACCAAGGCACAGAAGCACTCTTGTTTAAGGTAATGACCAACATTGAAAAGAGAAGCTGATTCAAATTCCCCCTCATACTTCCTTTCTCATACTTACATACGAGACCAAAAGTACAGTCCGTAAAACAGAAGGCACAATTTTTAAAAAATATATTGTGTATTTGGCTTCCTCTTTTACTTCCCTATTATCATCTTGCCCCATTGTATTAAAACTACCAGAAGGAACAGATCCCTCATTAGTCATGATGTATCATCTGCCTCGTGTCCAAGAGGATGCTGAGATTAATCACAGTCCACTTATGTGAGGCACACGGCGCATTTCATTGTGCAATGAACAACATTCATTCATGCTGTAAGTATGAACACTCAAGTTTCAGTTTTGAAGGAAGTTAGCAACCACCCAATATGTCTTTAGCAATATAATAGTGCACTTCTAGATTTTTCTCCTTAAGAAATCTTGTACTCTAGATATTATAGAAGACAATCTTCCTACTTTGTCCTCTGATTTTTTCCCTGTGATGGAGTCACCTTTAAAATCACGAGGTGGGGCTTCCCTGGTGGCGCAGTGGTTGAGAGTCCGCCTGCCGATGCAGGGGACACGGGTTCGTGCCCCAGTCCGGCAAGATCCCACATGCCGCGGAGTGGCTGGGCCCGTGAGCCATGGCCGCGGAGCCTGTGCTCTGCAATGGGAGAGGCCACAACAGTGAGAGGCCCACGTACCAAAAAAAAAGAAAAAAAATTTTAAAAAATAAAATAAATAAAATAAAATCATGAGGTGATCACTCTGGGCTTCTTGGCTTATATAGACTGCAAATAAAACCTTAAATATAGTAGTTGTGACTACTAAATAGCAAAAGAAGTCAGTTTGGCTAAATGCTTTAAGCGATAAGTCAACTCAATCAAAAACATCAATTAAGCCAGATATTTATTTGAATCTATTTCTTGTTAGATTAACAAGAATGAGTTTATCGGGCTTCCCTGGTGGCGCAGTGGTTAAGAATCTGCCTGCCAATGCAGGGGACATGGGTTCGAGACCTGGTCCAGGAAGATCCTGCATGCCACGGAGCAACTAAGCCCATGCTCCACAACTACTGAGCCTGCGCTCTAGGGCCTACAAGCCACAACTACTGAGCCCACGTGCCACAACTACTGAAGCCCATGTGCCTAGAGCCCGTGCTCCGCAACAAGAGAAGCCACTGCAATGAGAAGCCTGCGCACCACAACAAAGAGTAACCCCCGCTCACCACAACTAGAGAAAAGCCCGCATGTAGCAACGAAGACCCAACACAGCCAAAAATTAAAAAAAATAAAATAAATGAAAAAAAAGAATGAGTTTATCAGTCAAAATAGCTGATCCACATGTAAACTCAAAAATTGTTTGAAAAAGATAATTTCATTCACTGCAAATATCCCTTCATAAGTTGTTGACATATTTTCAGGATAAATATGGGTTTTGCTACAATGTACATTTCAAGCATCATTAAAAGGCATGAAGTTGACTCTGCTCAGTTTTAGGAATAAAATTTTATTTTATAAAGTATTAATTTTCAAAAGAAAACCAGATTTACCATTTGAGTTATTCATGGAACCTGATTATCCAGACTACATTTCATTTGATCAGTCTAACCTTTAGATTCTGTTGAAAGCAATGATAATTGACAGATAATTTTTCAGCCAGGAGACCATATTAGACTGAACTCAGTACTGTTCAAGGTCACAGGATGTTCTAAAGGGAAAACAGAAATGACTGGTTTAATTATTAAGAGTAGAATTAAAATAAGTCAGACAGAGGAAGACAAATACTGTGTGATATCACTTATATATGGAATCTAAAAAAGTACAACAAACTAGTGAATAAAACAAAAAAGAAGCAGAAAAAAAAGAGTAGAACTTACCAAAGTTGGCACTTCCTTTTCTTACTCTTTAGCAAAGTATACAGGTATGTCAGTTCTTAAACACTAAAAATGTTACACGTACGGTCATACACAAAATTACATTTGTCAAGAGAAAGAAATCTAACTTCCACAAACTTACAAAAGATTTTCCAAATTTGCACAACTCAAGGTCAATGTTCAACTTGCTATGCACTCACAGATTGCCTAGTTGAAACCATTCAAAACAAAGTATTTTCGTTATGCTCCTGTGGTATAGTAGGTCAAGTGGCATTTTTTGTAGGGTGCAGAGCAATGCTCTTCTCATCTGTGCTTTATTTAAATATAATATTCTCATAGATGTTTTGCTTAAAGTACAGCATGCCACTGAAGACCACTAGTCAGCCCTTGGCATGAAGAATCATTTAGAGACTTGGCCAGGTTCCTTTCCCCTAATCTCACCAACCTTAGTCCTGGCTGCCAACTGGCCTATTTTTTTTTTTTTTTTTTCTCCAGCGGCACCATGGAGCTTTTCCAGGGTCCAGAGCCTGCTAGAAAAGTCGGGTTCAGTTACATTTTTTATTCTCTGCAGTCAAGAACGTGTCCCTTGAAAGAAGGTGCGCCCTAGATTATAGAGCTAGCCCTAAATCACACTCTGGGGGAAAATTCTCCTCTTTAGGAGACAGTCTTTGCATTACTTAGTCTTGTTAGGAGTCTGATCTTTTTGGACAGAACAGAGGAAATGCTTTTCGTGCTGAAAATGGGATCTTTGCTTTATTTGTTATTTTCCTCACAAAACCTTTGCCACCTGTCTCCCCCTTCCCTAGGAATAGCCTAAGATATTAAATATGTACTTATCACAGTGCACAGTAATTACAGAAAGATGTTCCAAATCTCCTTTGCAAATGTCTAAATTCTCAAAAATTTTGACAGAACATATTTTCCTTACAATATGCAGTATAGTGACAATTGTAATTTACTAACCTCAGGGACATATTAAGAGCTATTGCAACCAACAAAGACCTACTGTATAGCACAGGGAACTATACTCAATATCTTGTAATAACCTATAATGGAAAAGAATCTGAAAAGGAATATATATATATATAGTATATATATATACATATATATGTATATATATATACATCTGTATATATATATATATATATGTATATATATATACAGAGGTACATGCTGTACCCCTGAAACTAACACAACATTGTAAACCAACTATACTTCAATAAAAATTTAAATTAAAAAAAATAAATAAAATTAAGACAACATACAAAAAAGAGCTATTGCAATCTCAATTTTGAGAAAAGAATAATAAAGAAGATTAAAGCCAATATAGGCTGAGATGTTGGGTTGTTGGTTACTCACTAGCTAAGAGTTAATTTTCTCTGATATTTGGGCATGGACAGAAAGATGAATCACTGCTTTTCATGTGCTTTCCATCAAAACAGTAAACTTTTTTTTTTTTAAGTATTTTAAAATATTTATTTATTTTTGGCTGTGTTGGGTCTTCGTTGCTGCGTGTGGGCTTTCTCTAGTTGCGGCGAGCGGGGGCTAATCTTCGTTGCAGTGCACAGGTTTCTCATGGCGGTGGCTTATCTTGTTGCAGAGCACAGGCTCTAGGCACACGGGCTTCAGTAGTTGGGGCACGTGGGCTCAGTAGTTGTGGCTCACGGGCTTTGTTGCTCCGCAGCATGTGGGATCTTCCCGGACCAGGGCTGGAACCCGTGTCCCTTGCATTGGCAGGCGGATTCTTAACCACTGCGCCACCAGGGAAGTCCCAAAACAGTAAACTTTAAATGCTTGAGAAGGATCAGCTGTATTTGTCTACACATCGATCAGCCAAACAAGATGGTGAATTCCAGGAGAGCAGAGTCTTTGTATTATTTTGGGCAGCTAGTACCAGGCCTGTCTTAAGGTGAGGCTGTAATAAATGAATGAATGAGTGAGCATTTACCCAGATCCTAGAGTAAAGAGCTCTTGGCTTTCCAACTGCTCTCTTACTGCTCATGTTTGAAGTGTTTCTCCAGTTTTACTTCCAGGTAAGCAGGCAGGCACCTTTGTGTTCTGAACTCCTAGTGAGCAATGATGTTGTGTGTTCACCTCTATAGTCCCAAGTCTAGTCTTCTCCAATCACCAGTTGAACTAGGAAAAATTTCTGATCCCTGGAAACAAGTATCAGATTTGTTAGATACATTAAATTTGAACAGTTCAATTCAAAATGTGGTTTTTTTTAAATACCTACTGTGTGCAGGCACTATGCCAGCTGGTTAGAACTCACAAAAGTAAGTTATGACAAAGAGAGGAAAGAGGAGAGGAAAGAGGGGAGAGGGGAAAGAGAGTAAGTGATCAGAGCTGAGGAAGCTTGGAAGAGAGGTACTTCGCCTGTGGACCTAAAAGAGGCTTCCCGGAGGAGATGATGACTCATGTGCTGAATGTTGAAAGATGAGATAGAATTATCAAAGCAAAGACATGTAGAAAGGAAATTTCAGGTTGGGGATACAGCTTGAGTAGAGGCAGAGAATCTAAAGTCAGTGTGAAGGGGGTGGATGTCAAACACCGGACTGGTCCGTATTGCCAAAGCATAGAGCATGAGGCGGGAATGTCAGGGGTAGGGCTGAGAGGGAGATGCATGCCCTTGTAGACCAGGCTGAGACTTGATTTGGAAAGCTGTGGCAGAACACTTCAGGATCGCAAGCAGGGCCATTTGCACCTATCTGGCTTGCCATGGACCTCTGACTCCCCCTTTGACCTCTCTTTACCCTCATCCTTCACCTCCATGTATTTCTTGTTCATGCGGGGTGTCCCTCCCATACTTTGAAAAGCACTGGAAGCAAAAACATGGCCCACTTAGACAATCAAGTTTTCTCCCCCAGAGACTTTGTAAATTATCATATGGGACAAGATGACTTCTAATGCATTATGGTTCACAGGCTAGAATGCACTGATAAAACCAAGGACATTCACATGGAAGACGGTGAAGGCCTCAGCCATTACTTTCCATTACTTTCCAACTTTATGCTTAGCAACTGACTTCATCCCATTAAGGTCCAAAGTGGAGAAAAGGAAGCTCATTCCAAAATTGAGCCAACGAACTCTTTCAGAAAACTGCTTTATTTCATCAATTACTTTGTTGTAGATAGTCTTGCATATTCTTTTTTTTTTCTTTTAAAAAAAATTTTATTTAGGGGTAAGATGGGAATAAAGACACAGACTTACTAGAGAATGGACTTGAGGACACGGGGAGGGGGAACTGTAAGCTGTGACAAAGTGAGAGAGCGGCATGGACATATATACACTACCAAACGTAAAACAGCTAGCTAGTGGGAAGCAGCCGCATAGCACAGGGAGATCAGCTGGGTGCTTTGTGACCACCTAGAGGGGTGGGATAGGGAGGGTGGGAGGGAGGTGCAAGAGGGAGGAGATATGGGGATATATGTATATGTGTAGCTGATTCACTTTGTTATAAAGCAGAAACTAACACACCACTGTAAATCGATTATACTCCAATAAAGATGTTAAAAAAAATAAAAATAAAAATAAAAAAAATAAAAAAAAATTTTTTGAAGTATAGTTGATTTACAATGTTGTGTTAATTTCTGCTGTACAGCAAAGTGATTCAGTTATACATATATATACTCTTTTTCATGTTCTTTTCCATTATGGTTTATCACAGGATATCAAATATAGTTCCCTGTGCTACATAGTAGTACCTTGTTGTTTATCCATCCTATATATAACAGTTTGTATCTGCTAATCCAAATCTTGCGTATTCTGGTTGCAGTGAAATCAGGGGTAGCTTGTGATCAACAACTGTTCCTAGTTGTTGGGTTTGGGCCCTAGAATGACAAGAATCAGGGTGTGGTCGTGATAGAACATGAAAGCCACAAGCAATATCAGCTCCAGAGTTAAAGACAACTTCTTTCCCAACAATCTCTTGCTCTGGTTCTTACCTCCTTGCCTGCTTCTATTGGTGCTAAAAGGAACGCAAACCAAAGGCTCTTGGATGTAAGAAAGGCCAGGCTGATTTGGAAATATGTCTGTACTCTGAAATTCACTTAGCAGGTGTTATGGACTGAATGGTGCCCCCCCGCCCCATTTCATATGTTGAATCCCTAACCACCAAAGTGACTGTATTTGGAGATAGGGCCTTAAATGAGGTAATTACGATAAAATGAAGACATAATGGTAGGGCTCTAATTTAATAAGACTGATGTCCTTATAAGAGGACCAGACACCAAATGTATCTATCTTTCTCTCCTTCCCTCCCCCCTCCTCATGTGTACAGAGGAAAGGCCATGTGAGGACACAGCAAGAAGGCAGCTGCCTGCAAGCCAAGGAGGTTGGCCTCAACAGAAACCAACCCTGCCGGCACCCTGATCTTACATTTCTACACTCCAGAACTGTGAGAAGATAATGTCTGTTGTTTAAGCCACCCATTCTGCGGCAATTTGTTACGGCGGCCTGAGCAGACTAATACACCAGGGTTATTATACGTATAACGTAACCTCTGCTTTGTGAAATTCAGAGAGCCCAGTGCATGCTAGAGTATACCAGGAGTATACCCAGGCCCCTTTTCCTTAACCAAACAAACAAAAACAAAAAACGTTCTTATTAGTTGTATAAGGAACACACATGGGCATAATAAAATTTTCATATAGTACACATGGGATTTGAGGAAGTTTAAACTCTTCCTCTCTTCCCAGACACTCACCCCGCCATCTTCCTTTCCGAGAGGAAAATACTGCTATTACTATATTAGAATATAGACAGATCGATGGATAGATATAGATTAACCTCTCTTTTAATATGAATGAGAACATTCCACATACACTGTTCTTTTTTTAAAAAATAATTATTTATTTATTTTTGGCTGCCTTGGGTCTTTGTTGCGGTGCGCGGGCTTCTCATTGCGGTGGCTTCTCTTGTTGCAGAGCACGGGCTCTAGGCACATGGGCTCAGTAATTGTGGCATGAGGGCTCAGTAGCTGTGGCTCGCGGGCTCTAGAGCGCAGGCTCGGTAGTTGTGGTGCACGGGCTTAGTTGCCCCATGGCATGTGAGATCTTCCTGGATCAGGGCTCGAACCCGTGTCCCCTGCATTGGCAGGTGGATTCTTAATCACTGCGCTGCCAGGGAAGTCCCCACATATACTGTTCTGAATCTTGTTTTTTTTTACTTATTAACTTAAAACTCATTTCACAGTAGATGTGTATGTAGAGGGACCTCATATTTTTAAAACTTTGATTTCCATGATTTGTAAGGATATAGTACAAATTATATAACCTGTCTTCCGTTGAAAGGTCATTTAGGTTTTTTCAGTCTTTGTGCGTCAATAGAAATGGTACCACAATAAAATGTACATTCATCTTTGGCACATATACAAGTATATGTGTGAGGTAAATTCTTGTAAATAAGATTCTGATTCAAAAGACATTTGCAATTTTAGATACTTTATTTTTACTTTATAAATATAGTAGCCAAAGAATTCAAGTGGGAGTTTATCCCAGAAAATCTTTTGCAGTTAGTGAAATTAGGGTATAACTAAGAACATTCAGAATATAACACACACAGTTTAGGTGATCTTGGTACAGTGGTGGGACAGCAGTGATTGGAAAATGAAAGTAATTAACATGTACATGCTCTGTTGAGGGAGGCTGAGGGGAAACAGGTGTTCAGCCTAGAAAAACATTTCTCGGTGGACTTCCTATGAAGTCAATGTGTCTTGGGTTTAACTTTGAAACAAATTTTAAAAATTAAAAATTGAAAAAAAAAAAGAAATTGCCAAACGTAGCCATTCTTCCAACTTTTAGAGGGAGCAGGGGGCATTCAGTTGGCTCACCATTATGTCATTATCAAAGGTCTTTCCTAAACAACCTCCATGTGTCCAGATGCCATATGACTAACCGATTCCGCAACTTGAGATAGGGAACAATCCTAGAAGGCTGGGTCACCAGAAGTCAACTGATCTGCTGAGCAAGTTGGTCTTCTCTCTGTTATTACACATGGCCGTGGGACTCTTTTCCTCTTCCACCTTGCCTCTGGGGAAACTTTGTTGACTCAACTTTTCAGATTCTTCTTAGTTTACACCTAGTAATAGAAGAGAAAGAGAATCAAAATTAAGAGTTGTATCTAAGTCAGACCTCCAACTTTAATATCACAGAGCCCATGGCCTTTTCCTTCTTAGCACTTACACAGTTGAATTTTATGGTTATCTTTTGAATAGTAATTGATTCCTACCTGTTGTAAGCTTCTCGTGGTACCAGTGGTGTTTGGTTTTCTTCAATATGCAATTCCAGCATCTTCCACAGCACCAGGCATCTAATAAGTGTTCACCAACAATTAGTGGATTATTGTGTAGGTGATACGTAGAGTCTAACACACGAATACAGGATCGCAAAGGTAATTTGGGGCCCAGTGTACAACTGAGAGATGAGTCTAGATCATTTCATAAATTAGAGTCTGATGAAAAGGGATAAATTAATCCAGGGCTGAAGGCACGATACCTGGATCCCGCAGGTACCTTTAAATAAATCCATAAGAGAGATAGCCTCCAGCTGCAGTGCCCTTCTTAGATCTATACCAGTGGTTCCTGGAAGTGTGGTCCCTAGAGCAACAGCATCAACGGCACCTGGGGACTGGTTGGAGATGCAAATTCTCAGGTCTCCATCAGAAATTCTGGGACCAGTGTCTTTTAACAAGCCCTCCAGGTGGTTTGGACACACTAAAATTTGAGAACCACTGAGATACACAAATCTTATCACTTTAAAATGATAGGGGGAAAAAGACCAGTAAAAAGTCTAAGTTTCTCGATGGAAATATGAATGAAAAATGAAGGGAAGAACTGGAGACCAGAGCCTGCACAAGGTTTTTAGCTATTCAACAGTTCCCTGCTGGCATCTGAAGACTCGATTTTGTAAACTGTTAACCCGTTGCTGACATGACTGTGTCAATACCCATTTCAACAGCTGTTTCCCTTAATTCCGAATACAACTTCTTGTATATGACAGTTTCCCTTCACGCACCATTTTTGTGGGTATGTCTATACCTGACTTGGGGAAAATTGTGGGAAAAAAACACAGCTTTTTAATTTGTTTAAAAGAGACTTTCTGCTTGTTGCGTTCTGTGCTTTTAACCAATTCAAGAAGCCAAAAGCATTTTTAGTTTTCTCCTATGTTTGCCACTGTTGATTTGTTTGTGCCCTGTATTAACTGCCATTTTCTAAAATTTTTTTCAATAAAAGGAAAGAAGATGTGAAAAAAATTTTCCCTGCCAAAAACGCCTTGGAGAGGGTTGCCCCATCATGTTTCCGTCTTCACCGTCATGTCATTTTTTTGGTACAATCTCCTTCAGAGCCTTGCGCATTTGCATGCAAAGCACTTATAAGCCCCTCATACACCAAAGGTGATCTGAGAATAATTCTATCATTTAAAAAAATTTATTGAGATAGTATTGAGACAACTATAATATAGAATAGTGGTGATAATAGACAATATTTATAGGAAAAAAGTAGGTTATAATGAAGAGTGCAGGCTAGATTTAGGCTGCCTGGTTTTGAATTCTGACTCTACCACTTCCTAGTTGTGTGACTCCAGTCAAGTTACTTTACCTTTCTGTGACTTGGTTTCCTCATCTGTAACATAGAGTTCATTAACAGTACATTCAGTTCCTACCTCACGGGGTCACTGTGAGGAGTTAGTGAAATAAAATGTATGGCCTTGGCACATAGTTCATGCTCCATAAATATGAACCATATAACATGCAGAATGTCTGCATATATACCTACACACACACACACACACACACACACACAAACCCAAAAGTCTTGTCCCCAGAGCCTCCTTGGGCTGATTCCCAGGTGGTGTTGTGACAGCAGATTTTCTGCTATAAGCCTAAGATACAACAGAAGGAGAACGTGGGCCTCTCATGTAAGTGAACCCACGTGCCTCAGTGACAAGACGTCCCTATCCTGCTTTCCCCCAATTCCCTCATCAACACACACACCCATCATGTTGAACCAGCTGTAACTGGAAATGGAGCTGTGCTATGTCGGTGCGGACGGGCTAACCTGAGGAGAGGCAGAGAAGGATCCAAAAATGTCTGTCTTCCCTTTGTCCACTCCACCCCAAAACCAGGAAGGAAAAACAGTTGCCGGCAGGCCTGTTAGGGTTGTTGTGACTGGGAGAAGGGGAAGTGGCATCAGAAAGATGTGGTGTGGCCGACGCCAGGGCTGGGTGTGGATCCAGCTACACAGTCAGTGGTACACCGGCGCCAAGGAGGCAGGTGGGAGCTAAGCCAGTCCTGGCTGAGGGTGTCTGATTGCCATTGAAGGGGCTTCCCTGACAAGAGGAAGAGTGTTCAGATGATGAGCAAAGAGGCAAATGTTCACCCTGAGTATCAGGCATAGGAATCCTCGTCATGCAGGGAGATGAATTCCTTTGAAAGTACCACGCTGGCAAAACCACACTTGCCAAGAAAAATCTATCATAACAAATAGATTAGGGAAGAAACATTTAAAATGAAATGGCATTAAATGTTTATATTTTTAACTGTAAAAGGAAGTTCTAGAAGGCTTCGGTTTTCAAAACATGTTAGATTCATCAAAACACTGTGAGGCAGCTGGGCTAATAGGTGGCCCTCCTGCTGCCTGAACCTGGGCCTCCACTGTTTAGGAAACACTGTGTCTGCATTGGCAGCTGCAGAGGGTAGATTACCACAAGTTTTACATAGGAGCCCTGCATCTCTTTTAAACGGGGGAATTCAGAGTCATTTGCATTGTCCCCTGTTTCCCTTTCAAATCTGAGCAAATGCTGGGTAACCACTGACCTTTTCATACATTCTCACACCTCTTTTCAGGGTCAATTCTACACATAGATAAGAAAGTGGAACATAAGCAGATCTTCCTCCACCCAGACCTGCCCTTGCACACTTGGAGAGAAAGAGGCCTAAACTGTGGTCCTGACCTTCAGTTAACTCTGCATACTAAAGAAGCATCAAAGAAATCTTTGGAGTACAGATACAAAGCCACGTTACCTCAAAATAGCACTTAGCCATGGGAATAAAGGATGTCTCTTTGTCCATATATATTAATAGGCAGAGATTAATATTTGGAAAGATGTTTATCAAAAGACCAATTGTTATCTCTAAGTGGTGATATTTTGGGAAACTTTCTTTCTCACTTATACTTTTCTATCATGTTCATATTTTATAATAAACATTTGTTATTTTAATAATCTGAAAAATTAAACTATTTTATTCTTGGGGAAAAAGAAGCACTATTGTGTCTGTTGAAAGCCCTAAAAGGTAATAAAAATGCAAAGTCACATTACTATTCCACCCAAAAAACAGTGAGAGACACTTTCATACAAAATATTAGATAATGTTGTGGAGAAATGGATGCTGTCCCATGCTGCTGGGGAAAGGATTAGATACAATCTTTCTGGGGAGTAATTTGCCAATGTGGGTTAAGAGCATTAAAAATGTACATTCCCAATGTTCATAGCAGCACTACTTACAATAGCCAAGACCTGGAAACAACCTAAGTGTCCATCAACAGATGAATGGATAAAGAAGATGTAGTATACATATAAAATGGAATATTACTCAGCCATAAAAAAGAATGAAATGTTGTCTTTGGCAGCAACCTGGGTGGACTTAGAGAATATCATACTAAGTGAAATAAGTCAGACTAAGAAAGAGAAATATTATACATCACTTATATGTGGAATCTAAACAATAATACAAATGAATCTATTTACAAAACAGAAACAGACTCACAGACACAGAAAACAAACTTATGGTTACCAAAGGGAAAAAGGGAGGGGGAGAAGGATAAATTAGGAGTACTGTATGGGATTAACAGATACACACTACTATGTATAAAATAGATAAGCAACAAGGATTTACTGTTTAACACAGGCAACAATATTCAATATCTCGTAATAAACTATAATGGAAAATAATGTGAAATATATATATGTAACTGAATCATTTTGCTGTATACTTGAAACTAACACACGATTGTAAATCAACTATACTTCAATAAAAATAAAATAAAATATAATTTTACATCTAAAAAATGATGCATTCTAGGGGGAGGAGCTTGAAGACGGCGAAAGCGTAAGACGCGGAGATCACCTTCTTCTCCACAAATACATCAGAAATACATCTACATGTGGAACAACTCCTACAGAACACCTACTGAACGCTGGCAGAAGACCTCAGACCTCCCCAAAGGTAAGAAACTCCCCACATACCTGGGTAGGGCAAAAGAAAAAAGAAAAAAACAGAGATAAAGAATAGGGACGGGACCTGCGCCAGTGGCAGGGAGCTGTGAAGGAGGAAAGGTTCCCACACACTAGAAGCCACTTCGCGGGCAGAGACTGCGGGTGGCCGGGGGGGAAGCTTCGGAACGGCGGAGGCGAGCGCAGCAGCGGGGTGCGGAGGGCAGAGTGGAGAGATTCCCGCACGGAGGGTCGGTGCCGACCAGCACTCACCAGCCCGAGAGGCTTGTCTGCTCACCCGCCGGGGCGGGCGGGGGCTGGGAGCTGAGGCTCGGGCTTCGGAGGTCGGATCCCAGGGAGAGGACTGGCGGTGTGAACACAGCCTGAAGGGGCCTAGTGCGCCATGTCTAGCCAGGAGGGAGTTCGGGAAAAGGTCTGGAGCCGCTGAAGAGGCAAGAAACTTTTTCTTGCCTCTTTGTTTCCTGGGGCGCGAGGAGAGGGGATTAAGAGCAGCGCTTAAAGGAGCTCCAGAGACCGGCGCGAGCCGCTGCAATCAGCGGGGACCCCAGAGACGGGCATGAGACGCTAAGGCCGCTGCTGCCGCCACCAAGAAGCCTGTGTGCGAGCACAGGTCACTGTCCACACCTCCCCTCCCGGGAGCCTGTGCAGCCCGCCACTGCCAGGGTCCCGTGATCCAGGGACAACTTACCCGGAGAACGCACGGCGCCTCAGGCTGGTGCAACGTCACGCCGGCCTCTGCCGCCGCAGGCTCGCCCCGGTCCCGCAGCCGTACCCCTCCCTTCCCCCGGCCTGAGGGAGCCAGAGCCCCGGAAGCAGCTGCTCCTTTAACCCCGTCCTGTCTGAGCGAAGAACAGACGCCCTCAGGCGACCTACACGCAGAGGCGGGTCCAAATGCAAAGCTGAACCCCGGGAGCTGTGCGAACAAAGAAGAGAAAGGGAAATCTCTCCCAGCAGCCTCAGGAGCAGCGATTAAATCTCCACAATCAACTTGATGTACCCTGCATCTGTGGAATAGCTGAAGAGACAACGAATCATCCCAAATTGAGGAGGTGGACTTTGGGAGCAAAGATATATATATATATTTTTCCCCTTTTTCTCTTCTTGTGAGTGTGTATGTGTATGCTTCTGTGTGTGATTTTGTCTGTATAGCTTTGCTTTTACCATTTGTCCTAGGGTTCTGTCTGTCCGTTTTTTTGTTTCTGTATTTTTTTTTACTTTTTAAAAATTTGTCTTAAAAATTATTTTTTATTTTAATAACTTTATTTTATTTTATTTTATTTTATTTTATCTTCCTTCTTTCTATTTTTTCTCCCTTTTATTCTGAGCCATGTGGATGAAAGGCTCTTGGTGCTGCAGCCGGGCATCAGGGCTGTGCCTCTGAGGTGGGAGAGCCCAGTTCAGGACACTGGTCCACAAGAGACCTCCCAGCTCCACATAATAACAAACGGCGAAAATCTCTCAGAGATCTCCATCTCAACACAAAGACCCAGCTTCACTCAATGACCAGCAAGCTACAGTGCAGGACACCCTATGCCAAACAACTAGCAAGACAGGAACACAACCCCACCCGTTACCAGAGAGGCTGCCTAAAATCATAATAAGGCCACAGACACCCCAAAACACACCACCAGATGTGGACCTGCCCACCAGAAAGACAAGATCCAGCCTCATCCACCAGAGCACAGGCACTAGTCCCCTCCACCAGGAAGCCTACACAACCCACTGAACAAACCT
>NC_041220.1:24078248-24079392 GCF_002837175.3 Physeter macrocephalus | reverse complement strand
GAAGGGAGTGGCAGGACATATTTAAAGTGATGAAGGAGAAAAACCTACAACCAAGAGTACTCTACCCAGCAAGGATCTCATTCAGATTTGATGGAGAAGTTAAAACCTTTACAGACAAGCAAAACCTAAGAGAATTCAGCACCACCAAACCAGCTTTACAACACATGCTAAAGGAACATCGCTAGGCAGGAAACACAAGAGAAGGAAAAGACCTACAATAACAAACCCAAAACAATTAATAAAATGGTAATAGGAACATACATATAGATAATTACCTTAAATGTAAATGGATTAAATGCTCCAACCAAAAGACATAGACTGGCTGAATGGATAAAAAAGCAAGACCTGTATATATGCTGTCCACAAGAGACCCACTTCAGACCTAGGGACACATACAGACTGAAAGTGAGGGGATGGAAAAAGATATTCCATGCAAATGGAAATCAAAAGAAAGCTGGAGTAGCAATTCTCATATCAGAGAAAATAGACTTTAAAATAAAGATTATTACAAGAGACAAAGAAGGACTTTATATAATGATCAAGGGAGCAATCCAAGAAGAAGATATAACAATTGTAAATATTTATGCACCCAACATAGAAGCACCTCAATACATAAGGCACATACTAACAGCCATAAAAGGGGAAATCGACAGTAACACAATCATAGTAGGGGACTTTAAAACCCCACTCTCACCAATGGACAGATCATCCCAAATGAGAATAAATAAGGAAACACAGCTTTAAATGATACATTAAACAAGATGGACTTAACTGATATTTATAGGACATTCCATCCAAAACCAACAGAACACACATTCTTCTCAAGTGCTCGTGGAACATTCTCCATGATAGATCATATCTTGGGTCACAAATCAAGCCTTGGTAAACTTAAGAAAATGGAAATGGTATCAAGTATCTTTTCTGACCACAACGCTATGAGACTAGATATCAATTACAGGAAAAAAATCTGTAAAAAATACAAACACATGGAGGCTAAATAACACACTACTTAATAACCAAGAGATCATTGAAGAAATCAAAGAGGAAATCAAAAAATACCTAGAAACAAATGACAATGAAAACACGGCGACCCAAAACCTATGGGATGCAGCAAAAGCAGTTCTAAGAGGGAAGTTTATAGCAA
>NC_041220.1:24076880-24077286 GCF_002837175.3 Physeter macrocephalus | reverse complement strand
ACAGAAATCTCTTGCATTCCTATATACTAATGATGAAAAATCTGAAACTGAAATTAAGAAAACACTCCCATTTACCATTGTAACACAAAGAATAAATTATCTAGGAGTAAACCTACCTAAGGAGACAAAAGACCTGTATGCAGAAAATTATAAGACACCGTTGAAAGAAATTAAAGATGATACAAAGAGATGGAGAGATATACCATGTTCTTGGATTGGAAGAATCAACATTGTGAAAATGACTCTACTACCCAAAGCAATCTACAGATTCAATGCAATCCTTATCAAACTACCACTGGCATTTTTTACAGAACTAGAACAAGAAATTTCACAATTTGTATGGAGACACAAAAGACCCCGAATAGCCAAAGCAATCTTGAGAAAGAAAAACGGAGCTGGAGGAATC
>NC_041220.1:24050550-24075611 GCF_002837175.3 Physeter macrocephalus | reverse complement strand
TGGATAAAGAAGATGTGGCACATATATACAATGGAATATTACTCAGCCATAAAAAGAAACGAAATTGAGTTATTTGTAGTGAGGTGGATGGACCTAGAGTCTGTCATACAGAGTGAAGTAAGTCAGAAGGAGAAAAACAAATACCATATGCTAACACATATATATGGAATCTAAGAAAAAAAATGGTCATGAAGAACCTAGGGGCAAGACGGGAATAAAGACACAGACATACTAGAGAATGGACTTGTGGACACGGGGAGGGGGAAAGGTAAGCTGTGACAACATGAGAGAGTGGCATGGACATATATACACTACCAAATGTAAAATAGATAGCTAGTGGGAAGCAGCCGCATAGCACAGAGAGATCAGCTTGGTCCTTTGTGACCACCTAGAGGGGTGGGATTGAGAGGGTGGGAGGGAGGGAGATGCAAGAGGGAAGAGATATGGGAACATATGTATATGAATAACTGATTCACTTTGTTATAAAGCAGAAACTAACATACCATTGTAAAGCAATTATACTCCAATAAAGATGTTAAAAAAAAATGATGCATTCTAGATGGCCCAGAAATTCCACTTTTAAGAGTCTATATTAAGAAAATAATTGGACAAATATTCAAAGATACATAGCCAAACATGTTCATCACACAGTCACTTATAATATTTTAAAGAAGCAAATAATTAAGGCAAACAAGTTAAATAAATGAAGGTCCATCAAATAAATAATATGCAGTCAATAAAATTAATGATACAAATGTTCATTTAAAATAATCTGGGGGGCTTCCTTGGTGGTGCAGTGGTTAAGAGTCCACCTGCCAATGCAGGAGACGCGGTTCGAGCCCTGGTCCTGGAAGATCCCACATGCCGCTGAGCAACTAAGCCCATGTACCACAACTACTGAGCCTGTACTTTAGAGCCCACGAGCCACAACTACTGAGCCAGCGTGCCACAACTACTGAAGCCCTCACACCTAGAACCGTGCTCTGCAACAAGAGAAGCCACCGCAGCGAGAAGCCCACGCACCACAACGAAGAGTAGCCCCCTCTCACCGCAACTAGAGAAAGCCCGCATGTGACAACAAAGACTCAACGTAGCCAAAAATAAATAAATAAATAAATTTATAAAAGAAAAATTAAAAAAGATTTAAACATTAAAAAAAATAAAATAATCTGGGGATGAGACTTCACTGGTGTTCCAGTGGTTAAGACTCTGCGCTCCCAATGCAGGGGCCTTGGGTTCGATCCCTGGTCAGGGAACTAGATCCTGCATGCCGCAACTAAAGATCCCGCACACCTCAGCCACGATCCTGAGTGCTGCAACTAAGACCCGGCGCAGCCAGATAAATAAATACTTATTTTAAAAATAAAATAAAATAATCTGAGGATGTGCTCACAATATTGTTATGCAACAAAAGCAAGTTACAAAAGTCTATGTGTAGTGTCAACTCATGTCTGTTTGGAAAGAAAATTACACTATACACTGTCGATTTCAACTTTTAAAATTTTTGCTTATCTGTGTTTTCTAACTTTTCTATAATCAACGTGATTTACTTGTGTGATTAAAAATTAAACATCAGAAGGAATATTAACTGGAGATGTTTAAATTTGTAAAATAGTTCATTGACCCCCTCTTAAACACACATACACACACATCTTATAATATAGATGGTTACTTGTTCCACGTTCTGGTAAAGCCTGTATATTATGTGGCACCAGCTTCAGGGGGTCCCAATGTAGCCATAAAGATAGTCACATAGAGATGATTTGATCAGATCTAATCTCTAATGCAGCACTGTTTCATCTAACCACCAACCAGCTAACTTTATTTAGAATTCTGTGATTTTCTATTGGCACATCTGAGATAGATTTTAAATTTAGATTTTGTGCTAAAACCCGAGGCCACAGTTTGTAGAGAAAGATGCATTTGATAGATATTCTTTTTTTTTTTTTTCAGTTTGTGCCTTCCACCTCAGTGTTCTTTAGGTGAGTGAGGGGTGGCTCTGTGTAAGGGAAGAAAGAAGAAATTATGTTTTTAAAACTTCTGTTCAGGGACAGAATGTCTCAGCTTTCAATTTGATTGACTGAGTCATTCCCATTAAAAGCAAACTGTAATTTTCATTGGAATAGAAATCAGTGTGATTTAACACATTTCTTTTTATGGAAGATTGCATTTCACAGCCTATAAGAGGATTGCAAGTGACAAAAAAAAAAAAAAAAAAAAAAGCAAAATTCTCACCAGTACAATTTTATGATGAAAATGCCTATTTGGGTCTGTATTTTACAGAAGAAATAAAAGACATCATAGAAGGGCAGTACATCCTGTAAAAGAAACCTCAGTGATAAATGCTTAAGGACAGTGCTGAGAACCTTGGGACAAATAAATAGCGAGTCATTTTTCACCTTTTCCTCAATCCTGATAAAGGTAGCTCGACAGCCAATTCTCATGCTTATCCTTTGGGAATTAAGTGATCGGAACTCTGTTATTTCTCCTTTAGTGCAGTGAATAAGTTCATTTTCTCATTTCATGTTTTATACCTAAAGTTTTTCAAAGACTTTCGACTATTCAGATCATATAAATTTTATGATCCGTAATTTTGTTTGAAAGCTCTGAGAGGCTGGAAATTAAAAGGCAAAGGGTTTAAATATAATTGATCAGTTAGAGGACTTTGGTAGTAAGTTGTTCTTTTGTGTTAGTACTGGTGCCTCGATATTCTTTCTTATAAATCATTTAGTTATACACATATAAAAATGTTTGAAGATTTGAGATTCAAGATAGATTATAGTATTTCTCCAATGAGAATGCTGTCAGTATAATAGAAAGAGAGCTGAGTTGTATTATTCTGAAAAGGAAACTGCAATTTTCCCCTCAGGTTGTTTTTTTAACTTAGTTTATTTAAACTGAAAAAAACCCCTCACAGTTCACCCATTTCTCCCACCTGCTAACCCTCATCTCTTGCTGCCACCAATCTGTTCTCTGTATCTATGAGCTTGGGTTTTGTTTGTTTGTTTTCTAAATTCCACATATAAGAGAGATCATATGGTATTTCTCTGTCTCACTTTTTTCACTTAGCATAATGCCCTTAAGGTGTAAAGTTAGGTTGTTTATTTGAGACTTTTCTTATTTCTTGAGGTGGGCATTTATTACCATTAACTTCCCTCTTGGGACTGCTTTTGTTGTATCCCATAAATTTTGATATGTTACATTACCATTTCTTTTGTCTTAAGGTATTTTAAAAATTTATCTCTTTGATTTCTTCTTTGACCCATTGGTTGCTCAGTAGCATATTATTTAATCTCCACATATTTGCAAATTTTCCAGTTTTCTAGTTTCATACCACTGCGGTTGGAAAAGATGCTTGATATGATGTCAATCTTCTTAAATTTAAGTAAGACTTGTTTTGTAGACGAATATATAATCTATCCTGGAGAATGTTCCTTGTACACTTGAAAAGAATGTATATTCTGCTGCTGTGAGATAGAATGCCCCATAAATATGGTATAACATGTAGTTTGTATCCAAATTTTCCTTATTGATTTTCTGTCTGGATGATCTATCCATTGATGGAAATGGGGTATTAAAAGTCCTGAACTATTATTGTATTGCTATGTATTTCTTCTTTTAGGTCTGTAAATATTTGCTGTATATATTTTGTTTTGTTTTGTTTTTCTTTTTAAATTTATTTATTTTGGTTGCACTGGGTCTTAGTTGAAGCACGTGGGATCTTCACTGCAGCGGGCGGGATCTTTAGTTGCAGCATGTGGACTCAGTTGCAGCATGCAGGTGTCTAGTTGTGGCATGCAAACTCTTCGTTGCAGCATGCACGTGGGATCTAGTTCCCTGACCAGGGATCCAATGCAGGCCCCCTGCGCTGGGAGCTTGGAGTCTTACCCACTGGCCCACCTGAGAAGTCCCTGCTCCATATATTTTGGTACCCCTAAATTTACTGCCTAACTATTTACAAATGTTATATCTTCTTGTTGGATTGACCCCTTTATCAATATGTAACACACTTCTTTTTCTCTTATTATAGTCTTTGTTTTAAAGTCTATTTTGTCTGATATTAGTATAGCTACTCCAGCTTTCTTTTGATTTCCATTTAAATGGAATATCTTTTTCCATACCTTCTCTTTCAATCTTTTATCTAAAGTGTGTCTCTTTTAGGCAGCATATATGTGGGTTTTGGTTTTTTGGTTTTTTTTTTTTTAATCCATTCAGCCACTCCATGTCTTAGATTAGAGCATTTAGTTCATTTACGTTTAAAGTAATTATTGATAGGTCATGTGCTTATTGATATTTTAGGAATTGCTTTCTAGCTGCTTTTGTTTCGTTCCTCACTGTTCCTTTCTTCTCTTTCTCTCTTCCTTTGTAATTTGATGACTTTCTTTAGTGGTATGCTTATATTCCTTTCTCTTTTGTGTATTTACTACAGGTTTTGCTTTGTCGTTACCGTGAGGCTTACATATAACAACTTATATCTATAAAAGTCTATTTTAAGTTGATAACAACTTAATTTTTTTTTTTTTTTTTTTTGCTGCACACGGGCCTCTCACTGTTGTGGCCTCTCCCGTTGCGGAGCACAGGCTCTGGATGCACAGGCTCAGCGGCCATGGCTCACGGGCCCAGCCGCTCGAACGAAATTTGGTCATTTTGTTGAGACATGGATGGATCTAAAGACTGTCATACAGGGTGAAGTAAGTCAGAAAGAGAAAAAGAAGTATCGTATATTAACGCATATATGTGGAACCTAGAAAATTGGTACAGATGAACCCGTTTGCAGGGCAGAAATTGAGACACAGATGTAGAGAACAAACGTATGGACACCAAGGGGGGAAAGCTGCGAGGGGGTGGGGTTGGTGGTGTGATAAATTGGGCGATTGGGATTGACATGTATACAGTGATGTGTATAAAATTGATGACTAATAAGAACCTGCTGTATAAAAAAAATAGAAAAAACCTATTTATCAGGTTTATAGACATGTGTGCAATTAAAAAAAACACTAATGTTACTTTGATATCAATGTCTCAATCTGCTTTTTACCTATATTTACATATATGGTACTAGTACCTGTGGTGATTTAAGATATACTATTCATAGTGGGTTCTGTGTGTGTGTGTGTGTGTGTGTGTGTGTGTGTGTGTGTGTGTGTGTTTCATGAGAGATAAAATGGACAAATGAGTCACTGGCAAAAGAACAGCATGACTGTGCAGGGGGGAAAAAGAACTTCATCCCTAAAAGGAATGAGGAGGCTATTTGAGGCTACTTTACAATCATCAGAGTCCACAACTATATACCACATTAAAGAGTGTTTGCCTTCACTGATGTGGCTGCTTGGCTTATGTAAAAGAGGGGAGACTTCAGACATTTCCCAGCTAGTAGAGTATTTGAAGGCCAAGTCAACTCTCAGACTGACTCATTTTATAATAAAAATGATCTTTAAGTGAGAGTTTGTGAAGTATCAGTTGCACAAAATAGGCATACATACATAGCTGCCATGTTTTGGTCATGTGACCAAATGGCAGCCAGTCATAAACTGGGCAACAACCTGGTCATTGGATGAAAAGGTAAGGTGAGCCCATCAATTTCTCTCTCTTGAGTTATAGCTGTGAAATACCTAGATAAACTATTTAGTTGATGGTGGGAGCTATAGCTTTGAAAGCAATAACAGAAAGATAAATCCAGAGAGGATCTCATGAGTCATGAGTTATTAGGGAACAGAAACTATGGGTAAGGAGAAGAGGTTGGTTGGTGGAGAAAAGATGCTAGAACAAATATATATAGAGAAACAGTGATTCAGAGAGAGTGAGACAGAGGCAGAGACACAAACTGGTCCAGAACTTCCTGAAGGGCTCTGGTCCTAATTTAGTCTATTTAAGCCTTACAATAACCTCTCTCTTTTTTTTTTAAGGTAAATTAAATGACCTCTGACCTTAATTATCAAAAGTGTCAAACCACTAGGTTTCTTAGCATTAAACAAAACAAAATATGTTATCTCTATGTAATATAAAATTACAACCAAGAAGATATAGTCATTAAAAAACAAATAGTTAAAAAAAAAAAAAAAGAAAGAAAAGAAAAGAAAAAAGGAAAAGAAAGAGAGTGTCAAAAGTAGGTTTTCCATTAGATCTCTTGTGCAGGCTTGCCCACAGCCCAGTCACCTTATTCTGGTAACAGTTCTCTGATATTCTTTTAGGGACTGTCCCACACCTTCTGACCCCTCCCCTCTGTCACCACCTTCCCAGGGTAAGCATGTGACTCAGTTCTAGCCAATCAGTGGATCCCAACACCCAGACCACAGTGATAGATAATGGCCATGAAAACATTATATAAATAGAAATTTTAATTCTTGAGAAAAAATGTGACAAATAATGTTTGCAGAAAGAAGGAAAAATTGCAGTTAAGTTTGGGGTCATAATAGTTTCCTAAACAATAAGACCAACTTCCAAGTCAAGTCCCTTCCCTTTTCTGAGCTTCAGTTTCCTTGTATACAAATGAGGAGCTCAGCATAACTGTACTCAGCGTCTCTTAAAAGTCCTTTCCTTTCTAAATCTCTAAACTTTTCTGAAGTTTAGAAACTCAGGAGTCTTGTAAGTGTTTCCTTTTTGGGCATTTACAGAGGCCCCAGTGCTAGGCCTGGGGATATAAGAATGATCTCACAGTCTTGGCCTCAGGCAACTTGCAGTGGATGAGCGTGAAGTAGGCAAAGTGTCTACTCACCCTTCTGTGTGGTCTAAGTTCTTTACCTGTCACTCTTTCCCAGTCATTACAAGGTGCCATTTTCAATGACAGTTAATCAGAAAACAAACCTCTGCTAATACCTTGCTTCATTTTTCTCCCCTGGAGAAGCTGTTGTCTTTGTTTCTTGTTTGATTCCAGGAACAGAGATGCATTTGACAGAGGTCATCTGGCCACGTTTCTCTAACATGAAGAGAAATAATGTTTTACTCAGTTTTGATTTCCAGGGCATCTCAGAATTCAAAGGTGGAGTGATCCACTGAATGGAGGCAAGGTAGAACTATTACGTATCAAAGCTAGTCTGCAGAATCTTTTCCCTCAAATCCCGCTCTGTTTAAGGATGGTCCTGGCGGCAGATCTGTTCAGCCACTTACAGCTGATAGAACAAAATTGTGGCTTCTGTACCATCAATTAACTCCATTACTTGCAGACTAGATGGTTGTGGTGACTGGTTGATCTAGTTTTTCCAGTTGGAGTCGCAATTCAGATCCATTGTGAAGGTCTCTATATCAGATATCAAAGCTACTGCAAAGGCTTGGCTCTTTGAAACAATGTTAATGTTACTCTCCCCTATCCCAACTGGTTACCCTTCTTCTTCGACCTCACTGGATACTAGAAATCCCAAATACCCTCCCAGAAATATTGCCCTTCCAGGCTAGACAGGGAAGGTCTGGGCATTAAAAAAAAAAAGTCCTCATTGACATGTTACCTGCAGCATCTAGAAGGTAAGGGAAGGAGTTGGCTTCTTCAGCATTTTATTAATCTGCTGGGTGAAGTCTCTCTGCTGAGACGAGAACTGAATTTTCTACTGGCCTGACCACTCCTGCTGCTGCTGGGCAAAATGGGAGGGTTAGTAGGACTGGTGTGCTGCAGGCTTCATGCCCTTACTTCTGGGAGAACTGGGCCATGAAGCTGTGGTCACTGCAGTTGGGAGGTGGGTGCGGGCAGAAGTAAAATCCCTAAGACTCCCTGGTATTTCCAAGGGTAGGCAAGTCCCTAGAAGACAAAGTAGAGGACTTACTGGGAAAGGGGTGAGGTTACGGAGGAAAATACACCACTGTGAAGGTGATAGAGCAGGAAAGATGGAAACATGTAGGAATGGGGATGAGAGTTACCAAAGAGAAATTTACTACCCTGGCAATTTTGCTTCAATCAGATCTGCCCACTAAGTAGTAAACCCACTGATTGCTCCACAGTGGCCCATCAGAACCCTATTGGAGTAGAATTTTTCCTTGGGGGCGGGGTGGGGGCAGTAGGAGATCTCAGCTGCCATAAAGACTGTGAAGTCACTTTGCTATCTTATCTAGGCATCTGTCGAATGCCTCTTTAAGTGGTTTGAGACAATCCTTGGGCTTAAAACCAATGAGAATGAATTGAAAGCTAAAAACACTCACCTATTTTACTGAGGAACTGGTTGGATTAATTAGGTTCTTTATCTGTTATTTCTAGTTCAGGCATATTTGATTGTCTTTTTTTTTTTTTTAAACAAAGCCAAATTTTAATAAGTGAGCTGTTAACAGTATGGGACCGGCAAACTGCCATAAACTGCTTGTAATTTCTTTGGTTCTTTGCAGTGTTCTTTTACCACAGGTTATCACAATTCATTATCATAATGGAAGCCCTGATTTCCTGGACAGAATGTGCTCTAAATCATCCCCCCAAAACCCCCCAGAAAATAACTAAGGACTTACATTTTTTTCTTCTTTCCTCTTGGTGTCCAATCTTGTTCTCAAAGCAAATTTTTGTAAGTTTTTTTTATTATTAATTTTACATTTAAATCTTCATGAAGGCAGAGATTTTGGTATGTTATGTTCACTTGTTATCCTCAGGGCCTAGAGTTGAGTAGACATTCAATAATTACACTTTGAATGAATGAGTGAATGAATGCATGAATTATATAAGTAAGTACCATTTTAGCACCAACAGATAAAAAGTGCTAAGCTAAGATCACACTTTAGGGCTAAGCAGCTTTGAGCAGTATGATAAGGACACTCCAAAAGACAGTATGAAGGCACTTAGTGGAGTTTTAAAAAATGCTAATCATATAAAATAAAAGGATGTCTATGGACATCTTCAAAATATTAATATTATATAAATATAAAATTAATAATTTTACATATGTATGATTTGCAATCTTATTGTTTATTTTTTAAAATTTGCTATAGATTTTCATGACTGAAGGCACTGTACCTTGACCAAAGGTGCCAAATGACATTTTTGAGTCTGTGTTAAAAATATGACATTTCTATAAATGCCTGGAGATGTAAAATGTTTCCTAAAGAGGCAGAAGATCAGTCAGTGTGATAATGTGAAGGGAGACTTCCATTTCTCCACACAGAGCTTAGTAAATTCCCATCATCTGGGAAGAGGACACTCTTTTTGCTCAGCTATCTGAAGATCTCCTGGGTGTAAAAAAGAAGTGAGGAAAAGGTCATCAGATACTTAGGTGGATGGGCTGTGATCACCACAAAGAGCCTCGAAATACCGGGGGAAAGCAAAACTGTCTAGGGATAAGGATGGCCTGGGTTGTGTGTCTGTAATTTCAATAATTCTTTTAAAAAATTTAAATCCATCTATTAAGTGTGGGTAAATGCTTGAATTCTGCCATGTCCTGTCCTCGAAGAGCCAAACGCCTCATATAGGGACAGCTGTGGTAAGAATTAGTTGCTCTAAGCTTTTGGACTGCTTCCAACTTCGCTATCGCTCATGCCCTACAGGTCGAGAAAAGAAGTGATGTAATGCACTTAGCTGGGCCATTTTAATTACCGTGGAATGCAGAGGGGGCGGGGTTACAGGCGGTGACACGTTTGGCGCATGACTTGCCCTAGGGATGCAGGAAACAAAAACATCGACAACCATTGGCTACGTCCACTTCCGACCCGGGCCTCTAGCTCCAAGTCTGGAACCTTGAAACACGTTTCTTGGGAAGAGGGGTGGCGCTAGCCTACCGAGCGTCAACCATAAACACACATAGAGCGCGCGCGCGCGCACACGCACACACACACCCACCCACCCACCGAGGTCCTCCCTGCTGGGATGGGCGTGGGGCCGAGTGCTCGCCACCCGGTCCCCAGAAGGTTCCCCCAAAGCCAGCCGCTGCGGCCCGGCTCGGCGCGCAGGGCCCGGGGAGGATTCGCGTCCGCGGAAGCTGGTGTCACTCGGGCTCGCTCCTAGTGAGCCGCGCTGTCGTCATTCATTCGCAGTGTCCGGATCGTCCTTCCAGCTGGGAGCTGGGCTTCGCCGAGGGTGCGAGCGGCCCCGACGCGAAGTCTTAACGCGCGGTGACCTCGAGGGCTCTGAGCTGCTAGAGACGGAGGCGGCCCGGACCCTGGGTGGGTGCTGTGGCAGCAGCCGCGTCCCAGCCCAGCTCTGCCCGACCCGCGGGGCCGAATCAGCTGGCGGCGCCCGCAGCCCTGCCCGGCGCAGAGCCGGAGCCCGGGACTGAGCCACACCACTTCCTCCTCCTCCCGCTCCCCTTCCTTCTCCTCCTCCCTCTCCTCCCGCCGCCGTGGGCCCCGGCCGGGCTGCTGAGCGAAGAGCCTGGGCGTCTGCGGCCGCGGGCTCGCGGAAGGCGGCGGCGCCAGGGAGAGGATGCTGCTCGCGGTGCCCGCGTCCTCGCCATCCTCCCCGGCCGCCCGCGGGGGCTTTGTTGTGACCCGGGCGCCGCGGGCCGCCCCCTGGTGAAGTCGCTCTCCGCCGCCGCACCTAGCTGGCGGGCTGGCGAGCGGACGGGCGGGCGCGCGTGTGCCCGGGAGTGCGCGCCGGTGCGCGCGGGACCCGACCTGCTGCCCCATTGTACGTGCGCCCGCGGCGCCCGGGAACATGTGGGTGAACCCCGAAGAGGTGCTGCTGGCCAACGCGCTGTGGATCACGGAGAGGGCCAACCCCTACTTCATCCTGCAGCGGAGGAAGGGGCATGCGGGCGATGGAGGCGGCGGCGGCGGACTGGCGGGTAAGGATCCGCGGCCGGTCCCTGCGGGAGGGGGGCCGGGAGCTGCGGCGCCGCCCGCCGCCCTGGGCTGCGGGCACCCGAGAGACGCCGCCCTGTCCCTTGGGGCTGGGCGACCCGCCCCGCTTTGCTGCGTGGAAAGCATCTGGAGTCGTAATTTTCAGACTGAAAGAGATGCTTCTTTTCTCACCCTGTCAGGCGATGGGGCCCTTCGTGTACCGGGCGCCCCATAAGTGGGTGATGTTTATGATAATGGAGATGAGTGAGTCTGGGGAGGGGGGAGCATCAGTCCTTAGGAATTGAATGCGGTACTTCCCCTCTCCCCCTTTTAAAAAATATTGCTTTCTATGTGGACAAGGGAGGGGAAGGGCGGTTAATTTTTACTTCATTCTCTTTTGGTAATGGCAGAATCAGGTATAAAATGCTCTTTTGTTTCCAGGGAAGCAATCAGTAAGGAGCTGGTGTGGTCATTTCCTATGTTAGTTACGCCTGAAGAGAAAAGGAAAAAGGAAGGAAAAGGAATTTTGTTGTTGCTATTGCATCTAATTAGGCATAACAAAGCAAGTTGTCTGGTTATAAAAAGAATCAGAAGTATAACTGCATTTTAATCATTTTAACTCAGTCTCTTCCCCAAACCCCCTCACAAGGTATTGTTAATATTGTAACTATTACTAAAACCATGCCATATCTTTCCACATGGTAAAATCAGACGCCTATCCCAAGTGGTGCCATATTAGAAAGGTCTTCTTTTATTAAGTAACTAGTTTGCATGGTGGAAGATGACAGATAATCTTGAACTCATACCATACTAGAGAAATTGGACCTTCCCCTCTCCCTCTTGGTTAGAATGAACAGAACTGGGGTACTTTTTAGAACGAAAAAGTTAGCAGAAGAAACAGGAGAGGTTTAACCAAGAAAGATATTGTAGAAAAGAGATGAACCTTGACCTTTGCAGAGTTCAGAATATATCCCTCACCAGGAGCTTGCATGCTAGGTAAATTGTTGCTTTCAAAATGCCCTGCTATGAACTCAAAATTCTTGATATAGTGTGTATTTAGTTGTGATTCTAATTTATGAACTAGTTTTCTCAAGAGTAAAATTCAAGTGTCACACTGTACAGCATCTACTAGTTTGCTTGCACATCAGGTCGCCTCTAGATAATCTGATTTTTCTGCACTTTTTCTGCCATAAAAGAAGGGAATCTGCAGAGCTCCAGATTGTGTTCCAGAAATTCTGATTAGTGGCCTAGAATCAGTATTTTCCAGTTCATTTTGTAGAAGTTGTCTAACTATGTACATTAATATGAAACTTGCATATCTAATATTGGTATCAGCCCAGATTGTCCTTTAAGTCTAAAGCAACAATGTAAAGTAGGTAGTTTATTGTATGAACCAAGAACATTTCCTGCCTGGAGATAACCCCTCCCACACCGTCAACTACTAAGTATTTTCTAGAGGCATTTGCAATAGGTTATAAAAAATAAGAGATGCAGAGCCTTCTTTTTCTAGTTAACTTTTTTATTGCGTTCCTACTGACTCTTAAAGCAGTAATTAACTGCAGTCCACTTGGAATCTCAACATCGATGACTTATTTCAGATAAACTTAGCTTCTTAATTGAGAAATCAGAGCTATTGCACTTATCGCTAGAATAATTGAAATCATTGAAATGAGTAAAAATATTCCTGCCAACAAGGGCTATTTTCAACCAACATAGGAAAAATGTTTGCTCAGATTGGTTGGTGCCACATCAAATGTATGAGGGGCATTTTAGAAATCCTTGTACAATGTATAGTATATTCTAATTCTAATGTGGGCTCATTCATGCATTCATTAACTCACCATATCATTTAAAATATTGGTTGGTAACTTCTAAAGTGCCAGTGTCATGAAGCTCACAGCCTAGCAGGAGAAGACAGATGCTGATAAAATTATCCTATAAATTAATATAAAATCTCCATTCCGCAGGGTCCTGGCAGAAAACAGAATCCAACCTAGTTCAAGTGAAGAGAATTTAGTGAAAAGACAACTTAGATGAAGGCAGGGTTCCCAGGACCAGTGAAAGGCACAGCAGTGGAGAGCTGTTATAGGTGGCAGGAATGATGCTGCTGGAAGAGTTTGGGCCTCCAGAGAAGCAGCCACCCCTAGGAACACAGACCACAGCAAAAGAGGGTGGGGAGGACATGTCCGACTTCTCTCTTCTCCTCACCTCCCAGCTTCTGCCATTGCCTCTCCTCTGTGGAACCCAGTAGAAGCTGGCTGGATGGACTGTCCTGGTGATCAGGCTCCCAGGGATGGATCTGGGAGGTGGGGACAAACAAAATGACCAGCACTAACGTCAAAAGGAGACGTTACCCCATTCCGGGTAGGGGTAGGAGCAAGGAAGGGTTCCCTGTAGAAGTGACCCTGGAGCTGAGAACTGAAGAAAGAAAAAGATTGGCCTGTGAGGAGAGGAGGGAAGAGCAAGGGTTGGGTATCCATTATTGAAGATCTTCTGGAAGATCTCAGGACCTTTATAATGTGCATTATCTGGACCAGTGCACCATCGTCCACTCATCGAATGGATTACGGATGAGTGGGAAACCCACTCATTGTGAACTAACTGGTCAGGAGTGCTCAATGGTTCACAGAGCTTGGTAAGATGTTAGCACAAAAGCTGTAAAAAATAATGGGCCACAATGAGGATACTTGCCCCCCCCCCACCCCCGCCGCTTTTCAAGCTATTCTCTTTTTGATTCCAGGCAATATACATGGGTATTGACACAATGAAGTTTTTTTTTAATTGAAGATGCATTTGATTTATTTATTAACCCCCTTTAACTGAGATTTCATACACATACAAAAAAGTGCACAAAATAGAGTTGCAGAGTGCAGTGACTTATCACAAGTAACACCTTGTAACCAACACGAGGATAAAAATTGGAACACTGCCAGTGCCCTAGAATCCCCTCTTGTGACCCTCCCAATCACTACCCACCCTCGCCCAAAGGTAAAAAACAGAAAACCTGTCCTGATGTTTTTTGGTAAACATTTCCTCACTTTTCTTTACAGTTTTTCCGACAAAGCGCCTATCTCTAAACACAATATTTCGGTTTTGCCTGTCTTTTGGAGCAAGGAATGAATGGAATAATGGAGTATGTATTCACATGTGTCTGGATTCTTTGCTTTGTGATATTTATGAATGTTGTTGCTTGTGGCTGTATTTTTTTCATTTCGCTATGCTGTGCGGAAAACTATTTTATGAGTATAGCACAATCATTTATCCGCATTTATCCACTGTTTTGTTGGAGGACCTTGGATGGTCCATTTGGGGTCTATGAATAAGGTGGCTGTCATCATTCTTGTTTGTGTTTCTTGGTGCCTGTGGACGTGCATTTCTGTTTGGTCTGTACCCAGGAGAGGAATTGCTAGCTCATAGGTTATGTGTATCATCAACTTTAGTAGATAATACCAAACTGGTTTCCAAAGTAGTTGTACCAACATACTCCCACCACAGCATATGGGAACTTCCCTTGCTCCTTATCCTTGCCAACATTGTCAGTCTTTGTAATTTTTGCCTTTCTGGTGGTTTTGCAGCAATATCACATTGTGGAGTTAATTTGCTTTTTCCTTACTGATGAGGTTGAGCGCTTTTTCATGTTTATTGGCTGTTTGCGATATTTTGTGACATGGTTGTTCAAGTCTCTTGTCCCCTTTGTCACTGGGTTGTTTGTCTTTTTCTTACTGATTTGTAGGTATTTTAAAATATATTCTGGATATGAGCTCACTGTTGGTCGTACGTGTGGCACAATCTTCATTCTGTTGCTTGCCTATTCACTCTCTTAAGGATGAAAAGAGGTTCTTAATTTTAATAACCAAGTCCTTTACAGATTCCGTTTTCCTTTATGGTTAGTGTTTTATTGTGTTCTGTTCAATAAGTCTTTTCCTATTCTGAGGTTATAAACATAGTCTTCTATATTATTTTCTAGAAACTTCTCAGTTTTAACCCCCAAATTTATATTTACAATTCACTGGGAATTAATTTTTGCATATTGTGTGAGATGGGGTTAAATTAAAATAATTTATCGGGGCTTCCCTGGTGGCTCAGTGGTTGAGAGTCCGCCTGCTGATGCAGGGGACACGGGTTCGTGCCCTGGTCCGGGAAGATCCCACATGCTGCGGAGTGGCTGGGCCCGTAAGCCATGGCCGCTGAGCCGGTGCTCTGCAACGGGAGAGGCCGCAACAGTGAGAGGCCCGTGTACGGCAAAAAAAAAAAAAAAAAAAAAAAAAAAAAAAAAAAAAAAAAATGTATGGACATCCAGTTATCCCAGCATAATTTTCTGGTAAGTCCATTCTGTTCCCACTGCTCTATAGGGCTACCTTGTTCATAATTCAAGTGTCCCAATATGTGTTTGGGCTCTCTACTCTATTCCTTTTGTCTATGAGAATATTTTTGCACCAATACCACACTGTAGTTTTATAATAGGAGTTTATATTCATTAGATCAAGTCCTCTTATTTTCTTCTTTAAGAGTTTCTTAACTAGTCTCTGTCTTTTACATTTATGCAACATTTTAGAATCAGCTTATTAAGTTCCACCAAAACAAAACAACAGCAACAACAAAGACTTAAACTGTTGGGATTTTGATTGAGATCACATTGTGTTTATTAATAAATTTGGGCAAAATTAATATCTTTATAATATTGAATCTTCTGGTCCATGAACATGGTATATGCCTCTATTTATTTAGAGCTTTCAAAATTTCTTTCAATGATGTTTCATAGTTTTGTCTGTAAATGTCTTTCACATCTTGTATTAGATTTATTCCTAGGTATTTTTTTTTACTCTGCTGTATATTGTTTCTTTTGTAAAATTTTATTTTCTAATTCTTTTTTTGCTAACCTATAGAAATATAATTGTTTAAAAATTGACTTTGTATCCAGAGCCTAGCTAACTTATGAAATGGATTCTAGTAATTTATCTGTAGATTCTTATGTATTTTTTACATACACAATCATATCATCTGAGAAATTTGTTTTTTTCTAATCTTTATGCTTAAAATTTTTTTTCTTTGTCATTTTGCCCAGGCAGATTGTACAGTGTTGACTAGAAGTGCTGATTGTACATATCCTTTTCCCTTTTGAGGTCTCGAAAGACTTTCAACATTTATCATTTGTTCATCAACTATGGTGATTTTTGTAGATTTTTTTTTAATTGAAGTATAGTTGGTTTACAACGTTGTGTTAGTTTCAGGTGTACAGCAAAGTGATTCAATTATATATATATATTCTTTTTCAGATTCTTTTCCCTTATAGATTATTACAGGATATTGAGCATAGTTCCCTGTACTATATAGTAGGTCCTTGTTGGTTATCTATTTTATATTTAGTAGTGTTTATATGTTAATTCCAAACTCCTAAGTTATCCCTCCCCTCCTTTCCCCTTTGGTAGCCTTAAGTTTGTTTTCTATTGTCAGTCTATTTCTGTGAGTCTATTTCAATTTTGTAAATAAGTTCATTTGTGTCATTTTTTTGGATTCCACATGTAAGTGATATCATATATTTGTCTTTCTCTGTCTAACTTATTTAACTTGGTATGATAATCTCTAGCTCCATCCATGTTGCTGCGAATGGTATTATTTCATTCTTTTTGTAGCTGAGTAATACTCCATTGTAAATATGTACCACATCTTCTTCATCCATTCATCTGTTGATGGACATTTAGGTTGCTCCCATGTCTTGGCTATTGTAAATAGTGCTGCAATGAACATTGAGGTGCATGTATCTTTTCAAATTATAGTTTTCTCCAGATATATGCCCAGGAGTGGACCATATGGTCCACTGGATCATATGGTAACTCTATTTTTAGTTCTTAAAGGAATCTCCATACTGTTCTCCACAATGGCTGCACCATGTAGATAATTTTTTTTTTCATTTAAAGGGAATTCTTATCCCTAGTTTGCTAAAAGTTTTAAATTATATATGGATCCTGAATTTTTTCAAATGCTTTTCTATATCTCTTAAGGTAATTGTATGATTTATTTTTCTTTTATTCTGTTAGTGTGGTGACATATTAACTGATTTTCAGGTGTTAAATCAAACTTGTATATATAAAATAATCCAACTTGGCTGTGACATGTTATTGGGTTTTTTTATGTGTTTATTTAATATCACTTGCTAATCTTTTATTTAGGATTTTTGCACCCTGATAAATTAGAATTTTCCTATAATTTTTGTTTTTCACAATATCCTTGTCAAATTTTGGTATCAAGATTATACTGGCCTTAAAAATAAGTTGTGGAGTGCTCACTCTTTGTTCTGTTTTCTGGAAGACTTTGTGTGATAGCAGTATTGTTTCACCTTGACACATTGGCAAAACTCACAGGTGAAGTTATCTAGCCTTGAAGTGTTCTTTGTGGGTTTGTTGAATGGTATGACAGCTATTCAAATGTTTAAAATTTTTCTTTTACTGTCAGTTTTATAAGTTGTTTATTTCTAGGATTTATCTTTTTCATCTTAGATCTTCAAATATACTGGCATAAATTTGTTAATGATATTCTCATATTTTTAATGTCTGTAGGATGTACAGGGATAGCCCCCTTTTTTATTCCTGACATTGGTTATTTGTGCCTTCTCTTTCTTAATCAGTCTTTCTAGGAATTTATCAATTTTGTAAAGAATCAGCTTCTAGACCTGTTGACCTTTTCTGTTTACATTTATTTTCTACTTCATTAATGTCTACCATTTATTATTTCCTTCTTTCTGTTTTCTTTGAGTATACATTGTTATTTTTCTAGCTTTTGAAAATGATATTAGTTCATTGATATTGAGCCTTATTTTCTAGTATATTTATTCTAGATAATTTTTCCATCTAAGCATGGCTTTACCTGCACTTCACAGCTAAGTTTTGATATATAGTGTTTTGGTGGTTATTTCACTCAAAATAGTTTTTTTCCATTCTGATCTTTTTTTGCATGTTATCTTGAGTTATTTAGATATATAGTTCTTAATTTTGAAACATTTTGGTATTTATTTTACTGCAGTTAGAAACCATAACCATATTTATATGATTTCAGTGCTTTGAAATTTAGTAAGATTTGTTTTATTCCCTGTTGATGGTCAATTTTTGTAAATGTTACATGTTGTGCTTGAGAAGAATAATGGGCCTTGCAGTTGCTGGATAAATGCTTTATTTATGTTCAGTGGTTAACTTTGCTGCTTGTGTTCAATTCTTCCACCATAATTGTGGTTTTGACTATTTGTCCTTGTAGTACTTCCAATTTTTTTCTTATATGTTTTAAGGCTGTATCATTAGGAATATATACATTTATAATTGTAATATATTTGTGGTGAATTGAACATTTTATCATGAATTGTTTGTATCTCCAGAATTGCTCTTTGCTTCATCATTATAGTTGCAGCAGATTTATTTGGCTAATGTTTGTATGGTTATCTTTTTCATACTTTTACTCTCAACCTTTCTGTATCCATCTATCTATCTATCTGTCTATCTATATGTGTGTGTGTGTGTGTGTGTGTGTATATATATATATACACATATATATATATATATATATATATATATATACATATTTTTTTAAAAATTCATTTTTGGCTGTGCCACAGGGCATGTGGGATGTTAGTTCCCCGACCAGGGATTGAACCCAGGCCCCCTGCATTGGAAGCATGGAGTATTAACCACTGGACCACCAGGGAAGTCCCTGTATCTTTATATTAGATGTCTTATATATATATATATATATATATATACACATATTTTTTTAAAAATTCATTTTTGGCTGTGCCACAGGGCATGTGGGATGTTAGTTCCCCGACCAGGGATTGAACCCAGGCCCCCTGCATTGGAAGCATGGAGTATTAACCACTGGACCACCAGGGAAGTCCCTGTATCTTTATATTAGATGTCTTTTATAAGTAGTAGATGGTTGATTTTTTTTCTTAATCCAGTTTGAAAATCTTCACCTTCTAATTGGATTATTTAGTCAATGTACATGTGACTTGGGTTTAAATTTACTATTTTATTAAGTGCTTTCTATTTTTTTCTATTGGCTCTATGTTCTTTTTATTTGCCTTCCTTCCTTGCCTTTTGGTAACATATGGGTTTTGGGGGTTTTGTTTTTTGTTTTATTTTAATGCTTACATTTTTAAGCCTCCATTAGCTAGAAGTTTTTTTTTTAATTAATTAATTTATTTTTGGCTGCGTTGGGTCTTTGTTGCTGAGCACGAGCTTTGTCTGGTTGTGGCAAGCGTGGGCTACTGTTTGTTGCGGCGCGCGGGCTTCTCATTGCAGTGGCTTCTCTTATTGAAGAGCATGGGCTCTAGGCGCACAGCCTTCAGTAGTTGTGGCACACGGGTTCAGTAGTTGTGGCTTGTGGGCTCCAGAGCGCAGGCTCAGTAGTTGTGGCACACAGGCTTAGTTGCTCCGTGGCATGTGGGATCTTCCCGGACCAGGGCTCGAACCTGTGTCCCGTCCATTGGCAGGCAGATTCTTAACCACTGCGCCACCAGGGAAGTCCAGCTAGAAGTTTTATATTCATTTCTCTATTCTTTTAGTGGTTACTTTGGAGATCATAATGCATTCTTGACTTAAAATATATTGTTAATTGATATTTTCATATTATTAAACATTTTTTTAAATTGATACTTTTAATCTATTCCCAGATAATGCAACGACCTTGACTACTTTAACTCCATTTACCCCTCACCCCCACCCCACGCCCTCAATTCATATGCCATTGTTGTAATGTATTTTAATTTTTTATATATTTTCCACACAAGAGCATATATATAATTACTACTATTTTTTAAAGTCTGTATTCAGTTAGACTTCCACATATGTTTACCATTTTTATTGTTCTTTCCTCTTCTCTGCTCTTTTTTCTAGAATCATTTTTCTACTGCCTGTAAAACATCCTTTACTCTTTCCCTTAGTGAGAGCTTACTGGTGACAGATTTTCTCAGATTTTTTATGTCTGAAAATGTCTTCATTATGCTTTCATTCTTGAAGTACATTTTTGTTTTGAATGGTTGGCAGTTAATTTTTTAAAGCATGGTTAAGATATTGTTCCATTGTCTTCTGATTTGCACTTTCTCTCTCTCTCTCTCTCTCTCTCTCTCTCTCTCTCTCGCTCTCTCTCTCTCTTTTTCTGGAGAAGTAAACTGTCACTCTGAATTATTGCTTCTGTGTAATAATATGTCTTTTTCTCCAGCTGCTTTTAAGGTTTTCTCTTTGACCTTGGTTTCCTGCAGTTTTACTATGATCCAGCTATTTGTGGATTTTAAAAAACCCTGCATGGGGTGGTAGGACTTTTTTGATCTATTGTTCATTGGCTTTGTAAACTTCATCCAATGGCTCTTCAAATATTGCTCTTACCCCATTCTCTTAGTCTTCCTTTCTGGAACTCCAATTACATGTATATTAGACATCATTGTATCTTCTATGTCTGTTACCTTCTGATTTTTACTTGCTTCATTTTGGTTATTTTTTTCTGATCTGTGTTCCAATTCACTATCTATTTAACTGTATTTAGTCTGTATAAGCCTACCCATTCTTAATTACTTTTCAATTCTAAGATTTCTATTTGGTTCATTTTTATAATTTCCAGTTATCTATCAGAATTCTCCATTTTTAAAATCATTCTTGAGCATGGCAAGCATAGTTATTTTAAAGTCCCTTTGAACTGCAGTATCTTCAGCCCATGTCGGTCTATTCTATTGTCTGTCATTTCTCCTAGTTTTCATTAATGCTATTATATCATCCTGTATGCCTGGTTACTTTTCATTATGTAGGGACATTGTACTTCTACTTTGCAAAAATAATCTGAAATAGAAGACAGTGTAACAGATAATTTTTTTCTGCCAGTTGCAAACCAAAATCACTTTATTTTTAGGTATTGATATATTTCAAAACTGAGCTCTAACCTGGGTGGTTTTGCCTACTTAAGATTCACACTTATGATTAGGTTGTAGATCTCTAAAGTCTCAACCCAAAGAGAGAGGAGCATCATTACTTTCCTGCCTCTTTGCTGACACTGATTGCTACCCTTGTCTTTCCAGTTTCTGATTCTGTTAAAAGCACATCCAGACTCTCAGCCACTCAGCGGCCCCTTTGGGAAGAAGCAAATGCCTCCCCAAATAATAGTTTCCTCCCAAGTAACACTCTTGTCTCTGAGCCACTTTCCCAGGTGAAGTAATTTATCTCTTATTAATTCTTTGATATTTTAAAGTACATTTTTGTCCCATTTGTATAGTTGTCATAAGTAGCAGATAGTCGTGCAAATTACCTTGTATGCCATTATAAAGTGGTGCTACTATTATCTCCATTTCATAGGAAAGGAGAGTAAGGCGTTAAAGAGATGGAGTGATTTGCCACAGATCACACAGCTAATAAGTGGGGGCCTATTTGACTTTGTATTTATTTTTCTTTACAAGACTAATTATAGTGACATAGGTTAACTTCATTTTCCTCACTATCCCCCTTGAGAATCTAATAAAAGCAATTGACTCTACCTCCCTAAGAATGAAAACACTGAAAAATTTTACATGCAACTTTAGGAGCTTCATGGATCCTGGCGAATTAGAATATGGGTGCTTCAAGTTAGAGGACATCACCAAGAGGTTGAGACAATTTCTCATTACCCAAAACCAAAAGTGTGATATCCTCAATTTCTCATTACCCAAAATCAAAAGCTGTTCTGTTAGAAATGTTTGAGTACCAACTGTGTTTGGAAGGCTGCACTTTATAAAGATATAGAAGAAAGAAAAGGCAAGTTTCTCTTGCTGAGCTATTACTAACCAGCGATCAAACGTGGATAAATAGGGACTTCCCTGGTGGTCCAGTGGTTAAGATACTGTGCCCCCAATGCAGGGGGCCTGAGTTCAATCCCTGGTCAGGGAACTATATCCTACATGCTGCAGCTAAGACCCAGAGCAACCAAATAAATAAATAAATATTTTTTAAAAAAACCTGTATGAATAAATTTGGGAGAGCTAAAAACATAGGCATGGGGATGATACAAGTACAGACTAAGACTGATCAGAATATTTTGATCTGAGATTTAGCACTGGACTGTCCAGGAAATTGACTTTTTGTACCACATGGAGACCATCACAACTAGGGAAACATGACATTTGATAAAGGAAGGCAGTTAAGAAGCAATAAACATTGGGAAAACTCCCCCTTTCCTGCCTAAAGGCAGGAAATAAATTCTCCTTTTGCTAGAGACAGACTCTTATCAGCCCAGAGACAGCACCAGAGGACTCTGCAAACAAACCTTGTTAAACTATCCCCTATCTTCCTAGTTAAGTAAGATGACTACCTAACGCTAGCTGGATTATACCCCCAGCCCAAACCCCTTTGTTTTGACAATTCTTCACAGATATATTGTTTCTTTGTCTAAAAGGTCTAAGAGTTTCCTCCTTTGGCCACTTCTTTGGGTCTTCATTCTCTTGTGAAGGCTCCTGCGTACATGTACAAATTCACTACAATTTGTATGCTTTTCTCCTGTTAGTCTGTCTTTGTCAGTTTAATTTTCAGACCCAGCCGGGGACTCAAAGAGGGTGGACGAAAACTTCCTCCCTACACCAAAGAACTCCCAGGAGTGAGAGAGACAACAAAGCGATGTTCTGGAAGGCCTCCTGTTTTTAGGGTAAATGCATTCATCTTGCCAATTTGCAAGTTTTAAAAAAAAAATTATTTATTTTATTTATTTTTATTTTTGGCTGTGTTGTGTCTTCATTGCTGTGCATGGGCTTTCTCTGGTTGTGGCGAGTGGGCTCTACTCATTGTGGTGCGCGGGTTTCTCATTGCGGTGGCTTCTCGTTGCGGAGTACGGGCTCTAGGTGCGTAGGCTCCAGTAGTTGTGGCTCGTGGGCTCTAGAGCTCAGGCTCAGTAGTTGTGGCGCACTGGCTTGGTTGCTCCGCGGTACGTGGGATCTTCCCAGACCAGGGCTCGAACCCGTGTTCCCTGCATTGGCAGGCGATTCTTAACCACTGCGCCACCAGGGAAGCCCCCAATTTCCAAGTATTAATGAAGTTGCTCTTAGTTGCACTTAGCAGTTAACATTTTTCTTTGTAGATTAATTATGTATAAAAGCCAGTAAAATGTGTGTTAGTTCCTAGTGGAACCTAATGTTATAACGGTGTGTTGTTGTGAGCAGTGATCTATAGTTCTGTATGGGGTGGGCTCATATACTTACTTAATAAGCAAGTGCTGCTAGCGAGAAGCATGGTTAGACAAAAGCAGATGTTGCTTTCTTGTTCCATGAATTCCTCCCCCTCTGCTTGTTATTATCAACCTCAAGAGGATTTTGTCCACAGAATGATTTAGTCACCCATTCCAATTTGTCTTGAGACTTTACATTATTCTACAAAAAAAGCTGTAAGAATGAATACATGTACTTTGTGTAGGATTTGAGATGGCTTTTGACATCTTCCGGGTGTTTGTAAACTGATCTCCAAAAGTAGGGAAGAGAAAATTTGCTCCGAGCCTCCTTTTCCGAAAGTTGAGGGGTTGAGGCTGACTTCCTGTCCGAGGGACATGGCGTATGTTTTCTGCTTTACGTAAACATCATCACACGCAGGGGGGACACACTTTATTTTTTATTTATTTTTTAATTGGAGTATAGTTGATTTACAATGTTGTATTACTTTCTGCTATACAGCACAGTGAATCAGTTATACGTATACATATTTCCACTCTTTTTTAGGTTCTTCTCCCATATAGGCCATTACAGAATATTGAGGTAGAGTCCCCTGTGCTATACAGAAGGTCCTTAATTAGTTATCTATTTTATATATAGTAGTGTGTATATGTCAATCCCAATCTCCCAATTTATCCCTCCCTCCCTTTCTACTCTGGTAACCGTAAGATTGTTTTCTACATCTGTAAGTCTATTTCTGGTTTGTAAATAAGTTCATTTGTACCATTTTTTTGCTTTTTTTTTTTTTTTTTTTTTTGCGGTACTCGGGCCTCTCACTGTTGTGGCCTCTCCCGTTGCGGAGCGCAGGCTCCGGACGCGCAGGCCCAGCGGCCATGGCTCACGGGCCCAGCCGCTCCGCGGCATGTGGGATCCTCCCGGAACGGGGCGCGAGCCCGGTTCCCCTGCATCGGCAGGCGGACTCTCAACCACTGCGCCACCAGGGAAGCCCTGTACCATTTTTTAAAGACTCCACGTGTAAGTGATATCATATATTTGTCCTTCCCTGACTTGTTTCACTCAGTATGACAATCTCTAGGTGAGGGGAACCACTTTATGAAGAGATCGGGTTTTAAATTGTGGGATGGTTCCCAGGCCTGCACACAAAAACCTGTTTTGTAGTTGTGTCCAAATCAGGAATTTGTCACTTGGAACTGAGCAGATTGTAATGCTGACGGCTGTGGTGGGTACCACCTCCGGTCTGGGTCTGGGTCTCAGAGGCTAAGCCCAGGCATGCTCCTGGCGCCCTGAGGGCACCAAATGCCACAGGCAAATTGGGAAGCCACCCAGGTTGCTCTTCTCACTACTTCTTTTGTGTTCTCTACCCCCTCGAGGGGCTCTAGTCTTTTTCAGCCCTTCCCTTAGTAAACATACAACCGGAGTCAGAACCTGATTCAAATCCCAGCCCCACCATCTGTTACCAAGAGATGTGATTTAGGAAGTGTCTCTTCCTTTCTGAGCTTGATTTCCTTGTATAATATGGCATAATCACCTTTCAGCACCAGGAGTGAGGATTCTGTGAGATAAGTTATGTAAAATACGGGAAAGACAAGGAGCCCTTCAAAGATGATGGCCCATCATTGTTCTCCGATTGCTGATGATCTCTGTTAGTTGTTAGGAGGCCATTGGCGCTGAGTAATAAGCACTGGTGTGTGAGCAACAACTCAAGTCTTACAGTTTACAGAGACATTGCATTTTTAAAAGGTGCTGATACAGCAAATGGTTATCTGAGGTTTAGGCGGCTTAAGAAAAGTTAAGTGAATATTCAGGCTTTTTGGTGCAGGGAATTTTTGATCAGCAACTTTAGTTTTTATTTATTTATTTGTAAACAACTTTATTGGAGTGTAATTGCTTTACAATGGTGTGTTAGTTCCTGCTGTAAAACAAAGTGAATCAGCTCTATGCATACAAATATCCCCATAACCCCTCCCTCTTGCGGTTCCCTCCCACCCTCCCTACCCCACCCCTCTAGGTGGTCACAAAGCGCACAGCTGATCTCCCTGTGCTATGCGGCTGCTTCCCTCTAGCTATCTATTTTACGTTTGGTAGTGTATATATGTCCACGCCACTCTCTCACTTCGTCCCAGCTTATGCTTCCCCCTCCCCATGTCCTCAAGTCCATTCTCCACGTCTGCATCTTTATTCCTGTCCTGCCTCTAGGTTCTTCAGAACCATTTTTTTTTTT